>NW_021941659.1:0-120798 GCF_902148855.1 Sphaeramia orbicularis
TCTGCCAGCTGTGAAAAGAAGGATTAAGCACCTTCACACCTTGACCACACACAACCAGCCAAGTGCTAAAGAGAAGGTACACACAGCAGGATAAGTACACACACACACATATACACACACACAGTCGGCAATAGGACAAACAGAGCAGCTGTCAGATCATCATTTCACTAATGAAGTCAACCTTTAATCCAGCCTTTTAGACTTAAGGGTTGGCGGTGACCTGAAGAGGCATTTGGTCTCGTCTGGTTTTTTGAGAGGTGCTTTATCCTCCTGGAGTTCAAGAATATAGAGTTGACACTCTTCTTTCATGAGATAAGAGGAATTGCACAGTGTTTTCTTTGCCTGTAGAAGATGTAACAAGATTTTGTTCTCTCTGCGACCCTCTTCATATGATATACAGGGATGTTCTGCTGCCGTTATCAGGGACAACTTCATGTTAAACTTGTTGTTGGCAAATAAACCCCTAATTCGATGTGAATTACTCGAACCCGTGTTTCCTACTGCTGGAAACTCGTAGGAGGTCTGACTGAAGAAGACAGTGTTGTTTTCCATTTTCTGTCTGCACCACTCTATCAGTTGTGTTTTTAATGGCTGCTGTTTTAGTTTTTGCTGGTGCAGCAGCTTATGTGAGGTCTGGAGCCAGTGTACTGCCAGCATTTCTGACTGCTTTCAGTGTCCTGGCTGCATACTCAGTTGTTTTCTGATATCCATGTTGATGGTTGTTAGATCGCAGAAGTAAGGCTGAAAACATTTAACCCTTCTGTGGCATTTCTGTTACTCATCCAGACAACTCAGTCATAACAATTTATACAAATACTTAACAAATGTTGACTTTAACTCAATTAGAGACATTGTACCAAAGCATGAAATTGTCTATATTTGCCACTTAGCTCTATTAGATCACTTTGATCAACGAAAGTGATATTCTTATTTTGTGATAAAATTAGGTTTTGTAAAGAAGCAACTGTATTTTAATTTTTTATTTTTTTATTTTTTTTTGAGAGGTTCATATAAGCAGGGGTGTCAAACTAATTTTAGTTCAGGGGCCACATTCACCCCAATATAACCTCACGTGGCCGAACCAGTAAAATAATAACAGTGGGGCCAAAGTAAAATTACCTTATGATAATTTTAACATCTACAAAGTTTCCCTAAAAATGAATTACATGAACTTGAAACTTGAACTTGAAATGTCTTAAGAAAAACAAGAGCAATTTTAACAAAAACAATATTCTGCCTCAGTTTATCAGTTTTTTCAGTTACACATTCGCATTAAAACTTATTTTACAACTACAACTACACAAAACATTTAGTAACAGGCAGAATATTGGTAAATTGCATTTACTTCTCTTAAGACATTTCAGGATGTTCATATTTGTTCTGGTTATTCATGTTTTTTGGTAAAGGATAGTTTGTTATTATACATATTTTCATGTAATTTGACTTTTTTTTTTTACCACTAAAGCAAAGATAAAATCTGCAGTTGTCCTTATTTATAGGTTATTATGATACTATTTTACTGGTCTGGCCCAGTTGAGATCTAATTGGTCTGTATGTAGAACTTGAATTCAGTGTAATTTTTGCATTTCACAAATTCATCCCAGAGGCCGGACTGAACCCTTGGCGGGCCGGATTTGGCCCCCGGGCCACATGTTTGACACCTGTGATGTAAGCCAAAGGAGTTAATAGGACTGAATACTAACATCGTTGATAATATTGTCAGCCAGAATTTGTGTTCTTACTGTATTTCCTCACATGAACAACAATAATCACCAGAATAGTGGGTCTTCCAGTGGACAAATAAAGGCCAGTCCTTATTTGCAAATGCAGGGAATTTTCCTTTCATATTAAAAACAGGTAAATATAGGTGAATTCTCCTGGAGTTGGTCCACTTCCACACTCAATGGCAATTTAGTGCTCCAAATCTGTGCTAATGCTAATGCTAATGCTGGATAGAGTTTGTATTAGGATGGGTAAATACAACCAAACTTCCCTACAGCAATAATAAAATAAGTTAACCTTTACCTTTAATCCTTTAATCCTTTTATATTATGTGCATGTCAGTTAGACCTAATTTATACTAGTGGTTTCCTTTCCGATCTGATATCGGGTAAAATTCAGGCTGATATCGGCGATACTGATCCAATACTGATACTTTGTACAAATACACTTAATGTCTGGAAAATCTAGAAAAAAATAGTGTATTTCAATCATAACTTTATAGAGAATATAAGACATGAGAGTAATTATTGTTTAATTATTAAGAACTATTATAAAAATGAAACTATTATTTCACGTTAATGAATGTGTTAACATTAAACATGAAAATACTGAATATGTAACACTTCAACAAAGGCATCCAACATTGACACTTTCCCTCATTCAGAAGTTTTTGAGATATAAGAACTTATTTTTAGACAATATACATTGAAAATCTTCTTTCAAGAAATGTTACCAAGGTAATTTTCACATGTCCCATTAGCAGGTTTCTTTGCTTAATTCAAGATTTTTTTTGCTTAATTCAAGCAAAAAATCTGCCACTGGTTCTTACATCTCAAGTTACTCTTCACACTTAAAATAAGACATAATCACCTAAAGAGTAGCTTGAAATATAAGAACTAATTTTTAGACAATAGATCTTGAAATTTTTATTTCAAGAAATCTTACCAAAATAATTTTCACTTGTTCCATTGGCAGATTTTTTTTTTTTTTTTTTTTTTTTTTGCTTGAATTAAAAAAAAAAAAAAAAAAAAAAATGAATTAAGCAAAAAAATCTGCCAATGGAACAAGTGAAAATTATTTTGGTAAGATTTCTTGAAATAAGATTTTCAAGCTCAATTGTCTAAAAATAAGTTCTTAAATCTCACTTACAAGTCTCTTTAGGTGATTATATCGTATTTTAAGTGTGATGAGATATTTTGACTAGAAATGAGAAAAATACACTTCGTAAGATTTTGATTTTTGCAGTGTGTACGTTTAGTAGATTTTTTTTGTCAATTTCTCAGCCTGCTCATGGATTTTATTGTCAGTAAAGTAAATAAAACTCCTGACTTCCATATTTTTATAGACTTCTTCCTTTATTGGTCGGATTAATGGATGGAGAAAACAGGCCGTGTGCTTTAGTACCATTAAGAGGTCATTTCACCTTCACTAGCTTTACAGAACCCCAACACAAACACAGATGCATAAATGCACAAAGTATCACTAACAGCAGGTGATAACTCACATCTGTTTTCCAATTCGGGGTCTCCTGGGAGGACCCTGTAGGGGTTAATGGTCCAGCGCTGCTGCTGATGGTCTGATAGCGACCCACAAACCGAATTGACCTTTAAGAGGAAAAAGCTGACTGCCATTAGCTGCCATTGATTTTTATTGATCCTTATTGATTGTTGTCAGAGTTCCTAAGCAGACGGGTTTTAACTCAGTCGAGCCTGAATCCTCCAAGTCCGCAAGAGTCGGTGGGTGCTAATGCTGCCAGTTGTCATCACAGCGGGAGAGTGAAAAGGAAGCGTGTTTCAACCTGATGTAACACGAAACTAAGGAGGAGAGGGTCCGAAATCAAAGGAAAGGTTAGATGTTTTGTGATAACACTGCTCCTGAGTGTTGTTAGTGTGGTTTTTACTGACCTCAGACACTTGACTAAAGACAATATGATACTGGATTATGTGGAAGCTGTCATTTGTGAGCGGCTGTTTGCTAAGGGAAGAGAGAGAAGACAAAGGGATCACTTTTATTCCATTAGGAAGTGAGATAAGGCAGGTTATAAAAGTTTTTGTTACCTGGTTCAATAGGAGTTTCTGGTCGGCAGGTGGTTCAAGAACTATTCAATTTGGGTGTCGTTTTACTCCATTGTTGTCCTTTATATGCCCCTTATCCTTTATCTACTATGTTCAGACAAAAGAAAATGTCTAAAAATAAGTATTGTCAATTTTAAGAAATTCAGATCTTTACTATATTTGGACTGGCCTGCTTATACAGGGTGGGGAAGCAAATTTACAATATTTTAAGGCAGGGATTGAAAGACAGTGTGTGACCAATTAGTTATTGAAAGTCATGAGAATTTATTTGCCACAAGAAATGTTTTTATTCTATGTGTCCTCCTTCTTTCTCAATAACTGCCTTCACACGCTTCCTGAAACTTGCGCAAGTGTTCCTCAAATATTCGGGTGACAACTTCTCCCATTCTTCTTTAATAGTATCTTCCAGACTTTCTCCTAATAGTTTTGCTCATAGTCATTCTCTTCTTTCCATTATAAACAGTCTTTATGGACACTCCAACTATTTTTGAAATCTCCTTTGGTGTGACGAGTGCATTCAGCAAATCACACACTCTTTGATGTTTGCTTTCCTGATTACTCATATGGGCAAAAGTTTCTGAAAAGGTATGGATAATAGTGTTAGGTATGATTATGACATCAATATATGTTTGGTTTCAAAACAATTGACGTAGTGGCTGCTGAGAAAAAACAACTAAATGTTAATTGTAAATTTTGCTTCCCCACCCTGTATAAAAAAGTATATATTAGAAATTTCATCATTGCAAATACAAAAACATATTCTGAGGTTGAATTCTAACTCCACTAACCCTGACTTCAAGACTTAACATGGCAGATCCTTAGACTTTAGAAATATATGCAGATAGAAACTCACTGAATCAAATAGTGAGATGGTCCAGTCACCTGATTGGTGAGTCCCAGTCTTGTCCCGCCTCCCTGTACACACAAAAAAGTAAAAAGCGCTGTGCAAAAATCCCAACTGAAAAAAATAGCCCAAAAATTTAAAATATCCTTAACTTTTAGTTTGTAGTGTATGTGAAAACTATGAAATAAAAACATTTTTAATGCAGCTAATCTGATGTTTTCTCATTTAACATACTCTAACACTAGTTATTACTCACTTCATGGAGATAATATGCAAAAAAAAACAAAAAAAAAACCAACTACTTTTTTGATTGTGAAAACTGTTAATTACAATTTGATAACAACTAGCAATTGATTAACACTAAAATATGTTACTGCAGATCAGGTTTATCAAGAACAGCAAAGTTACAGTACTGGTATGAATGTCAGTGTATTATGGGATGGTGTATAAGTGTCCACTGTGCTGGCTGATATGCAACTAAAACAACTAAACCCATGAATGTACAAGAGAACAGCAGTAAAACAGCTGTCCACTGTAGTGACCACTGTGCATGAAAAGGTTAAACAAAAGTATGATTTGAAGAAATATGCCACTTATCCAGAAAAATAGGTTTACTGACAGGCTGTGAAAGGCTGTTTGAGATTCCTATCCATAGACTGCTTTAACATATTAGCGCAGGTCCACCAACAAACTAAACTATCTCGTTCCTTTATTGAGTCTGTTTTATCTTTTTTGGCTGGTGGCGTGGTTTCGGTCAGACCTCAGTTGCAGAGAGGAACTCACTGAATCAAATAGTGAGATGGTCCAGTCGCCTGATTGGTGAGTCCCAGTCTTGTCCCGCCTCCCTGTACACTAAACAGGTACAGAGGATGGCTTCATCAATTCTTAATAATGACTCCCATCCTTTACGAGGTGAATTTCAACTCCTTTCCTCTGTACGGAGGTTCTTAATCCCAAGGTGCAGGACACAGCGTTATAAAAACAGCTTCGTTCCTGTCACTGTCACTGAGCTCAATAAGAAATAGTGACATTGCACTTTACTACTTATTTTAGTTATTTATCCCATTTCTTTGCTCTATTTATTATTATTGTGACTTCAGATTTTTAAATTTTTAAATTTAATGTTCTTATCCTGGTTTTTATCCCAGATTGTTCTCATCTTTTCTGTTTTTTTTTATTGTGTTCTATTGCATCTTGTTTTATTTATTTGATCTTATTTATTTCTTTTATTCTTTTACTTATCCATGCTGCTATACTGATGAATGGTGGAACACTGAGCACTTTTTGTCCTGTCTTTTTGTCCTGTCTGTAAGCGTGATCAAGCACCTGTCTTACATGTTCAACGTATGTACTGTTATAATACACTGGTCTAAAGGAAAATGCTTCCAGAATAAAAGTAATGAAATTTTACCACATGAGAGTCACTGATAAAGAAAAATCAAGTCAAAAATGCTGGTTGGCTGAACTTTCCAAGATACAGCCTTGGGTCAAAATGTGAAACTCAAGAATTAACGAGAGAGAATGGGTTTGACTCAAAAGGAATATTTGTCTCAGAGCTACAAGATCTACTTCAAAAACACTGTCTGCACATTAGAATACATTCACTTTGCAGGTTCTATTTTGTGGAGATTTATAAAACTGTTGTATAAATGTACATAAACCAATATATTTGTGTAATAACACTTAATCATATACCTTGAAAACATCAGCAAACCGGCACTTTTGTCATTTATTTTCCAATTAATCTTATTAAATACGTAACATTTAGCACATTTAATGTCTGAAGCAAATCATTTCTAAAAAATTGTAGACCAGTGATACCAAAGCAATCACCAAGACTGAAAAACAAATCTACCTACAGGTACAAATGAAGTAACCTTGACCTTGACCTTGACCTTGATAGTCAGCACTTTCATCTTTATTTGTCTGTCAGTTGTATGTACAGTTGCAGTCAGTTTTACCTACAGCAGCACTAACTTATGTCTGTAAACATGTGGCTAAAGTATTTCTGCTACACACAACATACTACTATATGGTGTCATAGTCATGGGTATTACTAACAGTGGTTAACCTGCATAGAACCAGAACCAGGTTGTTTGTTTTTTTGTTTTTTTTTGCTTGTTTTACTAGAATGTGTTACCAACATCTGAGGTGGTAACTGGAGTCAACAGGATTGGCTGGAAGGTGTGAGTTACCATTAAGCAACTGGTGGGGAAAACTGAATAACTGTAACTCACAGGTGTCAACATGTGGCCCGGGGGCCAAATCCGGCCTGCCAAATGATCCGCGTGATGAATTTGTGAAATGCAAAATAGACAGGGTGGGGAAGCAAAATTTACAATGAACATTTAGTTGTTTTTTCTCAGCAGGGACTATGTCAATTGTTTTGAAACCAAACATATATTGATGTCATAATCATACCTAACACTATTATCCATACCTTTTCAGAAACTTTTGCCCATATGAGTAATCAGGAAAGCAAACGTCAAAGAGTGTGTGATTTGCTGAATGCACTCGTCACACCAAGGAGATTTCAAAATATTTGGAGTGTCCATAAAGACTGTTTATAATGGAAAGAAGAGAATGAATATGAGCAAAACTATTAGGAGAAAGTCTGGAAGATACTATTAAAGAAGAATGGGAGAAGTTGTCACCTGAATATTTGAGGGACACTTGCACAAGTTTCAGGAAGCGTGTGAAGGCAGTTATTGAGAAAGAAGGAGGACACATAGAATAAAAACATTTTGTATTATGTCAATTTTCTTGTGGCAAATAAATTCTCATGACTTTCAATAAACTGATTGGTCATACACTGTCTTTCAATCCCTGCCTCAAAATATTGTAAAATTGCTTCCCCACCCTGTACACTGAAGATATTAATGATCAGTGGTGTCAAAATCATTTTAATTCAGGTTCCACATACAGACACATACAGTCCAATTAGATTTCAAGTGGGTCAGAACCAGTCAAATATTATCATAATAACCTAGAAATAATGACAACCCCAAATTCTCTCTGTGTGTTTTTTGGTGTAAAAAGTAAAATTACATGAAAATGTTTACATTACCAAACTAGACTTTCACAAAAAATGTGAATAACCTGAACAAATATGAACAAACAAAAATGTCTTAAGAAAAGTAAATGCAATTTTACCAATATTTTGCCTGTTACTAAATCTTTTGTGCGATTCTAATACACATGTGTAAATGATAAACTGATAAACCGAGGCAGAATATTGGTAAAATTGCACTTAATTTTCTTAAGACAATTCAAGTTGTTCAAGTTATTCAGATTTTTAAGGAAACTTTGTAGATGTAAACCTGATCCTAATATAATTTTACTTTTTTCACTGTTATTATTTTACTGGTCCGGCCCACTGGAGATCAAATTGGGTTGAATGTGGCCCCTGAACTAAAATGAGTTTGACACCCCTGCTGTAACTTATAGCAGGTGAAATAGGTTTTCATCACACACACATAAAAATGTACATGTATAGAAAAACTGTCCTCTTACAAATATCTATTATTCTTATTCTTATCATGCATTTTTTATTTATTTATTTTAACTTACATTTTTAAATTTTCTCTTATCAATATATGTTTGGATTGATGAAACTCTGACTTTTTTTTTTTTTTTTCCTTTTTTGAGCAATGTAACAGTACATACAAAGAAGTAGAATTACAGTGCATATATTATATATGCATTGCTTTTTATATCATTTTCCCCCCATGCTCAAACCAACCCCAAGGCCTTGTGAGAGGGGGCAACAGCAGGAAAAAGAACATCATAACAAAGTCTCTGTGCAGTATAAAATCAAAAATCTGTCTTTTAATGTACATGTTCACAACCTCCTCAAAAAAGCTAAGGCCAAATCTGGGTTTCTTTCTGATGCTTAAAAAAATATTTTTCTTTTAAAACAGAGAGAATTGTTCAGTGTTCATTTTCATCTGGTTTTTATTAGAATAATGTGATTTACATGCAGCTTCATCCTGACTTTAAAAAAAAAATTCTCATGCTTCTCTTTGTATCTAATGGTTCATGCACTCACCTCTGTATTTTATTGGAATACATTTCTTTTTACAGCTAAGCCATTATATCTACTTGTATCTCCAGCCTTTTACTTTATCACACTAGTAACTACAGCGGAAGATCAACTGCTCAAATTCTCCTGAATGTTCCCAGGGTGAGCACAGAGCTGGGTAAAACTACTTTTTCCATTTATGCACCATAGGCATGAAATAAATTGCAAAATATCATCGTACTTGAGACACTCTTTAAATTCCTTTAAGGGTATTTTACAAGCTGTCATAAAATAAACTTGTTTCTGCTGTACATAATCTCTGCAGATGGTATGAGTTATGGATATCATGGTTATGGTCTATTTTTCTATTTCTGATCTTTTTTACAACCCTTTTCTTCTTCTTTCACAATCTTTTTTATATTGCTTTTATGTCCTTAGTGTTTTACATGTGAAACTGTTTCAAGTGTGAAAATGTAAGTTGCTGCCATGTTGACCGATACTCGTAGGAAGATGAAATCATCTCAGTCGGACATTCTAAATAAATAAATGATAAATAAAATAATTAAAAATAAAATCATCCATCTATCAAAGCTTTTGTCCTGTTTTACATTCTTGTTCCAATACAACAATTTACAAATAATTCTGAGCTGAAAGTGGAATTAACTCCATACACTGCAAAAAATCCCAATCTTACCAAATGTATTTTTCTCATTTTTTGTCAAAATTTGTCATCACACTTAAAATAAGACAAAATCACCGAAAGAATAACTTTTCAGTGAGACATAAGAACTTATTTTTAGACAATAGATCTTGAAAATCTTATTTCAAGAAATCTTACAAAGATAATTTTCACTTGGCAGATTTTTTTGCTTAATTCAAGATTTTTTTTTTTTTTTTGCTTAATTCAAGCAAAAAAATATAACTAAATAAGTCTGCCAATGGAACAAGTGAAAATTATCTTGGTAAGATTTCTTGAAATGAGATTTTCAAGGTCTATTGTCTAAAAATAAGTTCTTATATCTCACTGAAAAGTTACTCTTTAGGTGATTATGTCTTTTTCCAGTGTATATGCAAACATTTAAAGAAACCACATCATGGCAATGCAGGACAATGTTATTATCATTAACGAAAACTAATAAAATGATGAAAACTAGAATTGAAAAAACATTTTCGTTAACTGAAATAGATAAAAACTATAATTAAAAGAAATAAAAAGAAAACTAACTGAAACTGTATTGTGTGTTTACAAAACTAACTAAAACTTATACAAATTATGGATAATATTCCCTTAGTTTTTGTCTTTGTCAATGTCAGATTGATATGAAATCGATTTATTTCCCTCAAGCAATTTTAGCTGCTGGCACCATATGATATTTAACGGTCCGTCACTTCTCATCACTTGTGGTTTGGAGTCGTCTTCTGGTCTCCACTCTACCTGTAAACATGGAAACTAAAGGTGGGAGAAAGCAGCAGAGTCCTGTCTGGGATTTATTTGAATTCGATGGTGAAGAAGACAAAGATATGAAGAAACTAAAACTAAACTAAAACTAAGCATTTATAAAATAATGAAAACTAATAAAAAACTAGCAAATCTGCTCTAAAAACTAATTAAAACTAACTGAATTAGAGAAAAAGAAGTCAAAACTAAATAAAACTAAACTATAATGAAAAATCCAAAACTATTATAACCTTGATACAAGAATGAAGTTAAGCTGGATAAAATATATTTTTAAAGACCCAGTGCTACTTTAGTGGCAGTTCTTAAATGAATTTTTCTTTCTGTTTCACCTTTTATAACCATTTATTATATTATCCTCTGCATTTTGCCCTTTTTCAGTGAAAATCAGGTATTTTCCTATATTAAATTTACTGATCATGTGCTTTAATCACCATGCTGATCTTACATTTGAGGGTTATTATATAAAAAAACAGAGTAAACTTAAGAAAAAATGACTTCTCCCGTAAAATATATTACTAACTGAATGTAAAAATAAGCATCTCCAACAATTGTCATTTATCAAAGTACATGAGTTTTACTGTTGAATCAGTGTTGTAGAAGATGATGGTGTTTCCATGGTAACTATGGATCCTCTGAATGTCCAAATGGGTCATATCTGAATGACCATGAAAAGATGAATAACTTATTTTACACCAATTATTTACATGGATTGATAGAATTAATGGATCAATTAAACAGTTTAGATCAGTAGATGATTTGAGTCACCAGTGGCTGTTTGGGTCTTTGTGGCTTAAAATGAAATTTTAGATCCCAAACTAACAGGGATGAACCTAAATCCATGCCAAGACAAGATAATTCACTATTTTCCCCCACTTGTTCAGTTGTTTGCTGCTGTTATTGCTGTTGCTATTTATTTCCTGTGCAATATTATATAAAAAAAAATATTGTAGAGGTTTTAAAAACTTGTGTGTTTTTTTTTTTTTTTTTTTTACAACACTCAAGTCAAGTGCAAAGACTAAACAATTGTAAAAGCCACATTTATAACCCAGACACATATTAAATAAAATAGCCCTTGAACATTGAACAACAAAGACAGCAAAGTGGAAAGACTGGATTTATTTAGGGGAAATATTTGTCTTACAATGAGAAACACGGTATGAAATGTTGTGGTATACAATGTCTTTGAGCCGGCTTTTATTAATGACCGTTTACTATTTATTCACACAAACCATTATTTGAACAGAGGCTTTTATATGAGAATTTATCGCATAAACAATGAAGACATTGCTTGTGTGTATATATAGATTAAATAAGCATTTGTGGACAAAGCGAAAGAAAAAGCATCTGAGTCAATGTTTGAAAGCCCTTTAGAAACCTCTCAAAGTATTTGTCTCGAGCCAAAACATCACAAGGCAGTCTCTGTCTGTCCGAGTAACAGAAAAAAAAAACGAGGCCAACACAAACAATAAATGTCAAATAGTGGGAAAATGAAAAATGAAATGGCTTTTGGAAAGTGGAGGGTAAATATTTGGCCCGTTTGAAAAGAAACGGAACATATTCAAGCTACATTTTACACACTAGACTTTTTCTTTGTGTCGCAACAGAACGAGTAAAGATAAAGGTTTCGTTTGCACACAGTCCCAGACACTATCCAAATAGTGTATACTGTAAGCTATCACATCAGCCGGATTTGCACCTTGTCATCTACGTATGACGAAATATGTGTGAGCGAACCGTAAGTGTGTTCGAGGGGAAGATCTCCTTCATCACGGTGAATAATTGAAAACAAAATCTTAGCGCCTGGCCAAAAAAGATGTGTTTATGGTGGACAGAAGTAGTAAAATAAACAAGGAAGAAACAGCATCAACTATCTTTTTTTTTTTTTTTTCTTTCTTTCTTTCTGCGTCTCCAAACTTGGTGAGCGAAGAGCCAGAAGGAGATGGAAGATGGAAGGGGAGGGAGGAAAAGGAGGCATCAAATGTTGAAACAGAAGAACACCATAACACAGGACTCAATGTTCAATTACAAGACTGAAAAAGGGTGGAGATGTAGATGGAGAGAAGGAAGGAGGGAGGTGGTGGTGGGGGGGGAAGGAAAACAGTATTGATTGACACTTGGGGAGTTAATCCCTTTGCAATGGAGAGAAAGGAGCTCCAGAAAAAGCAGGGATCAGTGACAGGGAAAAGGAGGAGACTGAAGAAGTGAAGGTGGAGAGGAGACAGAGATGAAGGGGGGGGAGTTCTTTGAAAGAGCAGCTGTTGTGTTAGAGACACAGCACAAGCCCATACAGAGAGGATTTACAGAATATATTTCACTTTTTAAGGACTGACGGTGATCTCCGGGAGGTTACGAATACAGAGCGCAGGATGACGCTCGTATTTATACTGACACTTCCACCGAGAGGACGGTTTAACACCTTCCTGTTGGAGGGACAACTATCCAGATCCTACTGATTGAGCAACGTGGAAATACTCAGAGGTTCTGCAGGAAAAATACTACTTAAGTAATAGTATATACAGTGCGTTTTAGTCGTAGAATGTAGTTAAAGTGCATATAAGAGCAGAGGAGGCAAAACACAAACAACAGGTAGAAGTGTGGAGCGAGGTTATTATCGTTAAAGAAAACTAACGAAATGACGAAAACTAGAATTGTAAAAACATTTTCGTTAACTGAAATAAATAAAAACTATAATTAAAAGAAAAAAAACATAACTGAAACTGTATTGTGTGCTTATAAAACTAACTAAAACGGATAAAAATTATAGAAAAAATTCCCTTAGTTTTCGTTTTTGTCAATGTTGGATTGATTCGAAAACTATTTATTTTGCTTTAGGAATTTTAGCTAGCGGCACCACACGACATTTGGCGTTTAGAGTTGTCTTGTCGTTCCCACTCTACCTGGAAACATGGAGACTAAAGTTGGGAGAAATCAGTAGAGTCCTGTCTGGGATGTATATGAATATGACGGAGAAGAAGAGAAAAGATATGAAAAAAACTAAAACTAAACTAAAAATAAGCATTTAGAAGAAAATGAAAACTAATAAAAACTAGCAAACCAGCTCTAAAAACAAATCAAAACTAAATGAATTAGAGAATAAAAAGTCTAAACTAAATTAAACTGAACTATGATGAAAAATCCAAAACTATTAAAACCTTGGTGTGGAGAACACAAAAAGACTGGTTAACTTCTTTATTGTATTACAACCTCTCAAATGCATAAATAAGTAAAAAGTTAAAACGTACATTTGAAAAACCTTTTCCAGCTTTCTTGGCGCAAATTTAATGTTTTGCAAAATAAGCTCTTCAAGCTTAGGATAAAAAAAAACAAACAATATATTAAACATGAACTTTAACAACTTCTTATCTTTTAGTTTTTATCATCTTTACATATTTTACATCAGTTTCATCTTATTTCTTGAATATGTTCTATCTGTTTAGGTTGAAATCAGACTTGCTGAAGTTGTGCAGTCATGTAAAATAAAAAATACATGTATTAAAACTGAGCACTAAGCACTGAGTCTTATGAAAAGCTGAGGAGTAGAAGCTATAGATATGTATGTTAAACTCTAGGGAGTGAAGGAAAGGAAAATGTGCCGAATGAAGTTAGAAAATAAATGTAAAATGATGTTTTTTCCAGTAAGAGTGAATTTGTGCTGAGTTGCTTCCAGCCTCTTCTTGTCATCGTAAAAGATTGTGCACATGTGTTTTGACTTGTGATTCTTTTAAAAGCACAAACCTGCACATATATACGGCTCAAGTTCACATTTCTTCAAAGCCCCCAACCGCTGCCTCCACCTCCACCATTCAGACTGATTTATACACCCATATGTAACGCCACACACACACAAATCCACAGGGCCCCCCCGCAGGCTCTATAGATGCCATTCCATAGAGCATCTCCTGCTAAGCTGCAGGTCGATTTTAAGCCAACATGCACCATTAACGATGCCATACTGGCCTTTGTGAAGCCACCAGGAGGGGGGCACGTCCTGCTGCTGCTTTAGCCTGACGAGGAGCATCTCGGCTGGGAGGGCCGGGGGTTGGACTGCCGTTCATAGCACCATCTCACAGAAGGGTTTTATGACTTAGAGAGCCTTAATGAGGTGGAGCAAGTTAATATTTTAACACTCGTGGCTATTGTTGAACCATATGCCACTACGGTCCTGTCTGTGTCACCTTATTCTGAAGAGGGATAGGGAAGAATTCAGGAGTGGAACAGGAGAAGGAGGGCTGGGGAGAGATGGTAGTACAAAATATTAACTGTGTGGTGTCTGTAATGCTTGGTCCAACAATCATGGTAAAAAATAAAGTTTCAGATAACCTCAATTAGAACCCTACATTAGGTTTTGGCATTCAAAAGATGATTTGGGAAAAAATTTGGAAGAAAAAGGAGATGTTTTAGAGGTTGCACAAGTTGCTGGAAGTTTCCTGGAAATTGACTAATTGTGCATTTTCAGCATAGTTGAGCTGACCTGCTAAGAGAAGCAGCAGTACTATCAAAACCAAGGTTTGAGTGCTTCATCTAGCAATATATGTATGAAGTAAGGCATATACCAGGTTACATCTTTGGTACTTGAGTGAAGAATTGGTTGTCCTGGCATTCTTCGACTCCAGTGTGACACAAGAGCAGAAGCAGCTGATGGTTCACAACATGAAGGAAAATGAAGGTTCTTTGGGTTCCACTAAAGCGTTGGGATGCCCTTAATCAAGCAGATTATGAAGGGAAGCAGATCAGTGATTTTGTCACCACCAGCACCATGTGTTTCTTTGAAACTTTGGATCTGCTACAAACATTCTTCAGAATTCCTCCAGAAGACTGGGCTGATGATGCAGACTTTCAGAAGGCTGCTAAAATTGTGCATTCCAGAAAAGTTGTCAATGATGTTGCTGAAAGAGGGGTGGAGCTTAATCAAGACTTCAGCTGTAGCCGAACAAAAAATAAAGATCAGAAACAGTACTTGCTCCAAGTTGTCAAAGAACACAGGAACATTTTTTGTAATTTCAATAAAGCAACAGTGGTTGCTGGACTTTCTAAGGAACATTTTTATGCAAGTTGCAGTTTGATTTTGAGAATAAAATTACAAATTATTCTAATATGCCTTATTCATTTGGCTAGTTATGTTATAGTATATAGAGCAATCTGCACGTGTCTTGTGCAACCTCTAAATATTAATTAATTTGCATAAAATTTGGACCGAAGTAATTTGGCCAGATATGGAACCAAATGCAGGGTTCTAATCCAGAGAATCTTAAGAAAAAATATTCTGGACCACCCTAGCTTGGATATGTCCATTATTTTGTGTCACTTTGTAAGTGTTGATAATCTGATTACAGCTTCAAACCACCTCTGCAAACTTTGATAGTTAAACACTGGTGTAATAGTGACTCCAAAATGACATGACTTATACATTTCCAGTTGGGCAGGTCTGCGTTCCCTTCTTACACTGTATTGGCAACAAGTGTTTTATCTGTGGGAAACTGGCATTTTTAGAAGGACAGCCACAAGTTAGGAAGATTTCCTTTGATGGTGACACAAAATACCTCATGTCAAGGGGAAGATGAACAACAATAGCTGTGGTTACATGGACAATACTTGTTCTACCTCACTGAAATCATTCCAGATTTTCGAGCAATTTCACCGTTGCAGAATAAATTACACTGTCAGAATAAAATCATGAAAGGTTTTTTCACAGTTGTGGAAGTTTCATGAGGTCTTCTATCAAGTTTTCTGAACCACTGAGGCATTGAGAAGTCCTTAAATCATTTAAGGTGTCCAGCAGAGAAGTGAAGTGAACCACAGACAGGTTTTGCTTTTTTATCTCTATGTTTCGGCACCTCTGAAAAACTTGTCACGTCCTAACATCATGCAGAAATGTTTACGATTTGCAAGTTTTCTTCACTTGTTCAAGATGTGTAGAGTATTTTGGTGGTTTTGATGTGAGGTTGTGTGGTTAGTGTGTAGAGTTTTGGGCAAAAACTGCCAAAAGTTTTAAATATTGTGAATAATCAGGGGGGTTAAGCCATGCATGTCCAATTTTTACCCTCCATTCAGCTATTTTTCTCTATATGTGTGTACATTTGTGTACATTTACAGTGCATTTAATTACCTCTTGTCTGTCTGTCTGTTTGTTTGACTTTTAGCAAGATAACTCAAAAAGTTATGAACGGATTTTCATGAAATTTTCAGGAAATGTTGATACAAGGAACAAATGATTAAATTTTGGTGGTTCTGGGGAGGGGACTGATCTGCCTTGGCAGAGGTCTGCGCTCTACAAGTGTTTTTCTAGTTTCATATACATTCATAATAATAATAATGGATTTATACAGGGCTTTTCTAGACACCCAAAGCACTTTACATTATTCATTCCCTCTCACATTCTCCCTCTGGTGGTGGTAAACTACATCTGTAGCCACAGCTGCCGACTGACAGAAGCGCGGCTGCCATTTTGCACCTACGACCCCTCTGACCACCACTAAACATTCATACACCAGTGTGAGTGGCACTGGAGGCAAGGAGGGTGAAGTGTCTTGCCCAAGGACACGACGGACTAATGGAATTCGAACCGCCAACCCTTCGGTTATTGGACGACCTGCTCTACCACCTGAGCCACGGCCGCCCCATTCAATCTATTCAAAAGACATTGCAGGGAAATGAAATATTGTGTCTCTGAAATTAAGTATGAACTTTTTGCAGGATTTACTGAATAGACTACAGTGGTTAATAGGTTTATTTGATGTAGCATTAGCTGTTACCTCCACCAAGGAGGTTAGGTTTTCATCTGGGTTTGTTTGTTTGTTTGTTTGTTTGTTTAAACTATGGAAACGATCTGCCTCTCCATATCAGACAGGCCTCCTCTCTGTTTTTAAATCCCTTCTTAAAACCCATCTTTTCTCCTCGGCTTTTGAAACCATGTGAGACGTTTGAAGGTACTACCTTTATTCTATAGTTTTCATTTGGTAGTGGTTTATTGTTCTTATTTATCTGTCTTATTTATTTATTTAGTTGTTTTTAATTGTATGACTTTTTAATCTATCTTATATTTTATTCTTTTATTTGGGTTTTATTTATTCTTCTGTACAGCACTTTTTCCTTTTTGTACAGTTTCTATGTCTTTAAACCTATTCTGTATTTTTCTATTTTGGTTTTAATTATTTTTCTGTACAGCACTTTGGTCCACTGCAGTTGTTTTAAAGTGCTTCATAAATAAAGTTGGATTGGATTGGTTTGTTTGTCTGTTAGCAAGACAACACTCCGAGTGTTTTTCTAGTTTTCTGCTGAAATTTCTTGTAGTTGAGACACACTGAAGAAATTTATTAGACGCACGGTCGGACACCAGTTATAAGTGAGATAGATAGATAGATAGATAGATAGATAGATAGATAGATAGATAGATAGATAGATAGATAGATAGATAGATAGATAGATAGATAGATAGATAGATAGATAGATAGATAGATAGATAGATAGATCATATTCATCATCGCCTTCAATTTCAGCCGTTACTTAAAGTCTAAAGGTATAGTTTAGTCACATATAAACAGCATTTTTGGAGGATGAGATCTAGGACGGTAAAAGACAGAAAACAAAAAGCTTGGGCAGGACTCTGGATATGAGCTTTGATGATTTGGGACAGACACACAAAACACTTCAGGGGAGGGAAAGAGAGGAGAAGAAAGGCAGTGAAAGAAAGGGGGAAAAACCCTTTACATCTGGAAAAGACTCTGACAGGAAGCCACCCATCTGTGGCCAAACAGCTGGGGGCCAGACAGACTGGACCCTGTCAGCGTGAGTGTGTCTATTAGTGTGTGTTGGCTGGTGTTGAGCAGGTGGGGGTGGATGAGAGTGGCCAAGTTACTGGTCCGGAACGCTGGATGTCACAAGATGTCTTCACGGCTCCGAGTTATCCAGGACGGGACGTTTGGGGTGGGAACAGACAATTAACCTGTTGGAACAACTGTCCTCATGGTTGTGCACAACAACGCAGCTCTGACAGCTCCCACAGCCCCCGCTAATGCCTCACTGTTTTCATTTCCCCACCGCATCTGTCAGAAATTACCCCTCACTGCACTTGAGGTATGTATGGAAGATGAAAAATACTACACATGGACTGCATGGTACCACTAAATACTTACCAGCCCTGAAATTACAGTCTCCACTGTAAACTGTCAGTGTTGTTCAATTTATCTTGTCATACACAGAAAGTGGTGGAAAATAAGTATAATAACATTTAATGCCATGTTTTCTGTCTTATTCACGGTAACATCTCATATCAACATTTCTGTTTCAGCTTTTGTTAATAGATGGGAAGAAGTTGTGGTGCTGATGGACAGACAAGATCTAGGATTTTTATACCAGAGACACACATTCAGATCATGATTCCTATTAGTTTTAAGGTTTAGGCAAAAAAAAAAAAAAAAGCATGTAAGTTAATAGTATAAAAACATTGGGGTTTGGTTTAATTATCCAATCCAATCCACTTTATTTATATAGTACATTTATGAAAATTTCCAAAGTGCTGAATATCATAAAAACAATAAAACAATTATAATAAATTCACTAAAAACAACAAATAAGTACATACAGCTACAACAATACTCTAAATAAAACAATAACATCAAATAGTTAAAAGTAATAAAATAAATAAAAGACACAAGACACAGAATTATCACCAAACACTGTCAAAAAAAAAAAAAAAAAAAGCCACCTGGAATAAGTTCAGATCAAACAGTTCAGATCCTTCCATCACGTAATCAGTGCAGGGATAAATATATTTCAGCTGTCGTTCTTCAATTCTAACTGATGCAGTGAGGAGTTTCTCGTTTATTAAACAACCATCAGTTTACTGGAGAGCCTAAAAATTGGACTACATTTCAATGGAAAAAGGTCATGTGGTCTGATGAGTCCAGACTGACCCTCTTCCAGAGTGACAGATGCATCGGGGTGATGAAATAATTACCCATCATGCCTAGTGCCTACAGTTCAAGCCTGTGGGGGCAGTGTTGTGACCTGGGGTTGCTTCATTTGGGGGGTTGCTTCATGACCACATTGGAAGCAAATGGTGTCTTTAATTCAATTCAGTCAAGTGCTAAAAAGTGTTCAGTGTATTTTCTGACACAGTTGAATATTTTTTGTTAAGGGACTACAAGATAGATAAACAAATATGTTGAAATTCTGAAAAAAATACATCAATTTCACAAATATTAAGACGTAGAAATGAATTTTCAAGTGACTGGGTTGCTGGCTCAGATTTTACAATTTCAGTCTGATTATACCCGGATGCAAAGATGTAGTTGGTGACAATGAGAAGGTGGGCCAACAGATACGTCTGTCATTGTTAACATTCTTTCTATAATGGAAGCAAAAACTCTTATTTGGTCAGTTTGGACTGTATGAATTACACTTGACTTTGGTGCCGCTGTGTACAGGAGACAGTGACAATGCCAGAGGAGAAGTTATTTTGGTCAAACATGCACCTGAAGAAGCATGATTTGATATTAAAATGTATAAATGGCTCCTTGGACTCCGTTTCTCGCATACTTGGAGGAAGTTAAATTGGACTAGGGAGTATATCTGTGTACCAGTGACTGTGTTCAGTCTCTGTCCCTCTTTCTTTCTTTCTTTGAACAAAGACTGACTAATTAATTAATTGATCAGTTGTTACACACATCTGAGCCTCTGTGTTGTTGTTGTTTTTTGTGTGTGTGTGTGTGTGTGTGTGTTTTACATAATTGAAAACTGTAAAATAAAATATTTTTTAAAAAATGTATAAATGGCTCCAAAAGGCAATACAGAAAAAGACTGCACATTTTAATTCACTGATACTGACACTCAGGTAGGAAATGGAAAGACAATATAACAGTAATATAGTCATAATCGAGTCGAGTGTATCTAATCTTAATATACATTTATTTTTATGACTCTGTGCCTTGATGCTGAAAGGTTCAATCCAACAAGTTGTTGAATATCAAGTGTTATGAAGTCTTAAGCCACTAAACTACTTGAGATTAGACACCTCACAGTGGGTGGAACCACTTTGCACATGTATAAAAAGTTTCTATTCTGCGTAAGTGTTAAGAGGCATACAAACACATATGTTATCAGATGACTTTATGTCCCCGTCAGTTCGCTTTAACAGTTCAGTTGGAGGTTGTAATCAGAAAGATTTCAAGATTAAGAAGTATTGTCTATGTAACCACAGATAACAATCCTTAAATCACCCGGAAACATTTTAAAATGACACAGACATATGCTCCTACAGCTCATCGACATGCTTCTCGTGCACTTCATTTACCTGAAGTGTCAACATGATGCATTCACTGTTGCTTCTGTTGAGACGCGAGGAAGACTCATTCACCGCAAATATGAAAACAAAGTTTTACACAGAAGAAACCATCACTCTGGTGCGGTATTCATGATGGTCAGTATTTAAACATGTGCAATCTACACCTATTCTCTGCCTCCTTTCAGAGTCAAATGACGACTCGGCCTTTTGTCCTCACTTGTCATAACATGGCTTCAAGTAAGCTGGGTGAAGGGGCAGCTGCTAACGACTTGAGTTTCCTTTTAGTTAAAAGCTTTTTTTTTCTCTTTTTTCCTTTATGTATGTGTGTGTGTGTCTGTGTGTGTGTGTGTGTGTGGGGCTTCATCCTGTGTCAGGTTCAAACGAAGAGAAGTTTACCTCGGGCAGGACTCAAAGTTCTGACACTTCTGATGCCCTTGAAGTCACTGGAATAAATGTGTTTTGGATAGGTGGGTGGAGGTGAGATGAAGAAAATGTGTGTGTGTCCGTGTGTGGCAGGGTGAGAGAAAGTGTGAGTTTGTTCAAAGTGAGTGATGATGACTTGTGACCGCAGCTGAAATATGATCCGATCAGCTCAGCACTGTGCTGTTTGTAGCCTTTTAACACATTTTGCAGGTGGCACAACAACACAGTGTGACTGGCAGACACACACACGGAGCAAACATATTAAAACACATGTGCGGTTGGAAAAAGCTGGTTAAAATACACTGTTGGCCATAAAGTTGGAAGATTAGACACAGTCCACTTTTTATTCCTTTTTATTCACATCAGTAATCACTTTGATCAGATGCAATGATTACATACTGAGTCCCAGTTACACTTTATTTATCAAGAATAAATGACATTGTCACTATCATTTCGTGAGAAGAAGTAAAAAAATATATTATATTCCAATTTTAAATGCAATGGGTTATAAATGAATAGTTACAAAGAGCTGACTTGAGTTCATTCTTTTATTTTCCTCTGATAACCTTGTCAAATATTTTGTTTCTTCTATTTCCTCCCTTACCAAAAATGACGGGAAGTTTTGCACGACTGTTTACGGGCAGGAAAAAGTTAGTTTCCCTCCAAGCTGTTTCCAGTAGCTGATTTGTGCATCTCTGTAAGGTGGTTTTCTCTCCATGTATGTTTGTACGTTACTATCACATGTCAATAAGTTTCTGTCTTCTCATTGGTTCATTCTTCAGGAATGTACATATACAGTCACGGAAAAAATTATTAGACCATCAAAAGTCATCAAAAACAATGGTTATGCAATCAAGTACTAACTGTATCATGTGTATCATGTGCAGTGTTGGGCAAATTACTTTTAAAACGTAATTAGTTATAGTTACTAGTTACTTTCCCAAAAAGTAATTGAATTAGTAACAGAATAAGTCCTTCATAAATGTCATTAGTTACCAGGGAAAGTAATTATTGCGTTACTTTTTTGAAAAACCTTCAAATATGTAAAAGGAAACTGACTTTTGAGCGTGTTTCACGGGCCAGTTGCATAGAGTAGAACAGCAGACAGAAACTTCATACCAGGTCTTTCGTAAGGCTGGGGCCCACCAGGGTCCAGTTTTTCCACCACATAAGTGCATATCTGCATTTATAGGAAGAAGATGCTCCTCCAGTTAATCCCACATCTCCACTTTTTTCAGTTGCTCCTCTCTGATACAGCGGTAAATATCTTCAGTCCAGTCAGTCAGACTTACTGATAAGTAAGTTAAACTAAGTTAAACTGTGCACGTAGCTGCGTTCAAGTGAATGGGGTGTGCTGCGGACAACTCAAACTCGGACATGTCATTAGTCGTTCAGGTGAAGGCAGCGTGGGCAACTCAGACTCATGGACACACAGGTGAACCATGAAGGCAGTGTGGGCAATTTGAATGTAAGAACGGGTCTTTAACGAACGGCTCGCAACGAATCAGGTCTTATCGTTCACCGAAAAGAGTCATTCAAAAGACTCGACTCATCCGCGAACATCACACCTCTCGTGCCTGGCTGAGCGAGCCAGGACGGATAACAGCTGTTAGATATCAGTGCATAGTAACGCACCACATTTCACTGCCGGTAATGGTAACGGCGTTCTAACATTTCAAATAGTAATTCATTAGATTACCCATTACTGGAAAACAATAATTAGTAACGCCACTGTTTTTAACGCCGTTATTCCCAATGCTGATCATGTGACTAAAACAGACAGAAAAGAAAACATGGAATGTCTAAAAGCACTGTTTTTGTCAGTACAATGCCATAGATATTGATGTAAGAACTGAAGTGATTTTGGTTATTATCAAGAAAACCATGGAAAATGACTTGATATCAGCTCTGAAATTAAACTCTTATGAGCTATTTTTTGTTGTTATCATTATATTTGTCCAAACAAATGTACCTTTAGTTGTACCAGGCATTAAAATGAACAAGAAAAGAAGGGTGGTCTAATATTTTTTTCCATGACTGCACTGCAAAAATCAAAATTTTACCAAGTGTATTTTTGTCATTTCTTGGCAAAATATCTCATCACACTTAAATACGACATAATCACCTAAAGAGTAACTTTTCAGTGAGATATAAGAACTTATTTTTAGACAATAGATCTTGAAAATCTTATTTCAAGAAATCCTACCAAGATAATGTTCACTTGTTCCATTGGCAGATTTCTTTGCTTAATTCAAGATTTTTTTTTTTGCTTAATTCAAGCAAAAAAAATCTGCCAATGGAACAAGTGAAAATGACCTTGGTACGAGTTCTTGAAATAAGATTTTCAATTTCTATTGTCTAAAAATAAGTTCTTAAGTCTCACTTACAAGTCCCTTTAGGTGATTATGTCTTATTTTAAGTGTGATGAGATATTTTGACTAGAAATGACAATCAAAAAAACATGGAAAATGGTTATATATCAGCTCTGAAGTTAAACTCTTATGAGCTATTTTTGTTGTTATCAGTATATTTGTCCAAACAAATATATCTTTAGTTGTACCAGGCATTAAAATGAACAAGAAATTGGAGAAAACAAGGGTGGTCTAATAATTTTTTCCACAAATGTACACTGCCCTTCCAACCTGCTCAGTGTCTGGGTTCTTTTTTGCTATTTCACTTTTCTCTCCTTTCTCACCTTTTCAGTTTCTCCAACCAGTCAAGGCACCTCAGTCTGAGGTTTTTTCTTCTATTAAACAGAGGTTTTCTTTTCCACTGTGGCGAAGTTTTCATTCTCAGGGGATTTTCTTGGGTTTTTCTCTGTATTATATCTTGACCTTACTATGTTAAGTGCCTTGAGATGATTTTTTTTTTTTTTTTCTTGAGAGGGAGTAAGAACTAAGTCATAGTGGATATTGAACTCTTGTCTGGCCAGCCATCCGTCTTTCTCAATGAGAAATCTGTCTGCTGGAATCGCGGGGATTGAATTCAAATATGAAGGCGGGACTAAAAGGCACTGAGTAAACCAATCACAGATAAGACTTTTGTACAGGGTGTAATCTGTAATTCATTCCTTATTTTTGAATCAAACAACAACGACAACAGTTATAAGGAGATTTGTGGACTTGGAACTGACTTTGACTTGAGACAAAAAGAAACATTGCATAACACCCGCCCCCTCACACTTGTGATTAATAATAATAATAATAATAATAAACTTTATTTGTATAGCACCTTTCATACAGAAATTGTAGCCCAAAGTGCTTCACATTGATTGAAAAAAAATACAATATTAAAATACATTTAGATTTGATTAGAAATACAATAAAATAAAAATAAATATAAAAACAGCGCACATTAAAATATTTGATTATGCATAGAATTTTTGAAGTGCAAGAAATAAGATGAAATGTGAGAGAAATACAATAAAATAAAAATAAAAGCAGCGCACATTAAAATATGTGATTATACATAGAATTTTTGAAGTGCAAGAAATAAGATGAAATTTGAAATACAGTAAAATAAAAAATAAAAACAGAAATACAATAAAATAAAATAAAAATGAAAAACCGCACATTCCTGGTTCCTGAATTGTGACCCCATTTTTATCTCCTTTCAAAGGCTAATGAGAATAAAAATGTTTTTAATTTGGTTTTAAATATATTCAGTGAACTGGCTTCTCTAATGTCTTTTGGAATTGTATTCCATAACTTTGGTGCATAGTTAGTAAAGGCTGCGTCCCCCATTTTCTTTTCTGATTGGTCCAGTATAATATAAATCAGGCATATTTCACAGTGAGAAAACCGGATCACTGGCCAGGCTAACTGAAGTTCAGCAGTTATCAGATAATACCCAAACTGGTTCCCTTCCAACGCTATGAGACTACCGTACCAGAAGTGTTGGTTTCATTGCGGCAAGTAGTTTACCGCAGGACTTGCTCAGGTTTTCTCTTTGAGGGAGAAAGAACCAGATCTGTATTGAAATAGAAGCACAAACCGCCTTTTTTTTAGCATTCAGGATCTTGCAGCCATCATCAGTTTGGTTGAGGCTGACACACATATACTTTATGAGTGACTCTGACTTCATCGACCCTGGCCCTGGCCCTGGTCAGACCATCGTATGATAAGAACCCAAACAAACTTGACTTTAGTTAAGTTTCCACCACAGCATCTTTGCCCAGAACCTAGGAACCTTTGGAGGAACTCACTGCATTTCCACCACAGGAACCATAATCTAAATTTAGTTCCAGTTACTGTATATTATACCATAAAAAATAAACTGTTTTTGGAATAGTGGGGCTGTACATTTATGACTGATCAGTTGTGGCATTTTTTATAAAGCTTAAGTCATATATTTAGCTCTTCATTGTTCTTGGACACATTTTAGTTACAGAAGAACACATAGACTTATGAACGGTCACACTAAAATTACATCAAACAACTGTTGTCACTTTTTTACATGCAACAAATTAAGTTTACATTCACACTGAAGGTAAAAGTTTCCCAAATTTGACTTTTTTTTTTTGCCCATATCTGATTTTTATGACAGTCTAAATAGCACAAATCCATTTTTTTTTTTTTTTCACATCAGACCTAGGCCATTTTCATATATGGTCCTAATTTTGACACTTATCTGATGCTTTGCACTGTTACTTCAGTCTGAATAGTCAGGTCACATTTTATCCAACTTTTACTGAAATGCAACAGATGTCACAGTTCTGCACTGGGGGAGGCGGGACCCGGTAATATCCATATTTACTTCCATAAACAGAGTTGTGTGTGATGTCCCACATGAGTCTGATGGTGGTTGCATTTAGATTATAATGCGAACAGTAATGCAAAAAATCTTATTTCAGCCAAAAAAAAAATCTGAACTGAACATTAAAGGGGTCATATTTTGCTAAACCCACTTTTATTAGTCTTTGGTATATTTATTTGTGTATTTGGACCCTAATTGTTCAAAAAGTTTGAATTTGAACCCTCCAGGTGTTGCACAGCTATCTTTATACTCATTTTAGCAAAAATCAAGTGGATTTCTACAACCTGTTTTAATTCCTGCTTAATTTATTACGTCTATAACTAGTTACATTACAACATTTGCACATATAAGGTCAAAACTTCCAACAAACATTTCTCCAAGTATGACATAATTGTTTATCAGCAGCAGCGGTTGTAGTCCATACTGAAAATATGTCCAAACGTCAAGCCGATTACCTAAAATGTTCAGTTGTTGGTTGAACGGGACAGAGCAGCACAGCCAACAACCTGGAGGGGGTGGGGCATGAAGTGGCTCATTTGCATTTAAAGGGCCAGCGCTCAAAAGGACCCTTCTGGGATCATTACTCAGAAATAGGGTTGAAGATGGACCTGTGGAGTTGAATTAATGAAGAATTCAGACCAAGCAGAGCATTTACAGTTTATGTAGACCACAGGGAAATGTTTTAAAATGTACAATTCCATTTTTTTTTTTTTTTTTAATAAAGCAAAATATCACTCCTTTAACCTCCTAAGACCCAGCTATGGGTTTTCTGTCCACATTTGTGGACAAGAGTTTCACAACTTTATACAAAAAAAAAAAAAAAACGAAAAGAAAACTGTCCACCACAAAGGACATCCCATAAAAATTTTAAAACCTGGATCTGAAAAACTGTTGCATCATGATGTTTCCAATATAGGCACTTATTTAATAAAAAACAAAAAAAGCTTGTACTTTGCTGACATTTCCTGGGTCTTAGGAGGTTAAGACCTGCAGTGTGAACACAGCCTAACTTGTCTAATTTTCACAGGTCTTCAAACTAAGTTGCAAACACACAACCAGCAGTCCAACCTTCAAAGAAATTTGAGTTAAAATTCTAGTTTTGGACAACACACAGGGACATTTAGGCACACTAGACCTTACTTAGAGAACAATTTTCTATTTCAGTGTGCTTAAATAGCAAAGCCTTTTTCTGTCTCTGTTTGCTTTTGGGTTTTTTTTATACCAACATGATCCTCAAATTCATTTGCAAACTGTAGCTGCTGACTTTACCTAAGTAGTTTGTTAAGGTTCTGAACTTAGCTGCTCTTGAACCTAAAACAAGGTGTGCAAACCCAAGACTAAATAACACACATGCTCACATATTCAATAGGCTAATACACACACAGCTCAGTAACTAAATACCTGACACACACACACACACAGATCATGTATAGAAAAACCAGACATAAACACACATATTTGCACATGCCTCTCTCTCAAACACACACACACACACACACACACACACACACACACACACACACACACACACACACACACACACACACTCTGGTGGTCTGTTGTATAGCAGGAAAGGACTGTTAAGCTTTCCCAGGGGAAACAGAAACACAGCCCTTCAATGGACATTGTTATTAGGCTGTTTTTCTTTTAGTGACCCTCCCACCGGTCCCCTCTCTCTCTCTTTTTCTGCTTCCCTCTCTCACCCCCTCCCCCATCAGCTGATAACTTCTGCAGGTGATTAATGTGTAGCTGCGACCGTTAGCATGCTGCTAATCAGCCCAAAAGCACTTTGCTTAAGTGAGGAAATTTATCCAAATGGTGTTGCAGCGTACAGAGCTCCGTGTAGTCGTATGAGGTCAGGAACATTACGTAAAGGCTGTGGGAGCTACCGATGTGTCGCTTCATTCATTTCAGTCTCAGCAGCAGTCTGGGTGGGAAAAGTTGTAAAGTGTCCAGGCAGAGGTACTTATCATATAGTATACATGCATATGCAGCTCTGGAAAACGTTCAGACACCACTGCTTTTATAATTTATAGATATGTGTTGGAGTAAATTGCTTCCAAGAAGGGATGAAAACCCTGCATGCAGACATGAGACCCATCTGTAATCCATGCTACAGTTTCAAAACCACATGAACACAAAAGCACACCTTCAACTTCTTAACAGTTTTAACAGACTTCTAAGACAAAAAAAAATATAAAGTCTTAGTCTGGCACGTATAAGAGAGGAGTGTAGAGACTCATTTTGTGAGGGAATGATGTATGTTCAGCTGTTGGTTCACAGTGAAGTTGAGCCCTGAGTGATATTCAGCCACTCAGACTGCTATAAATTCAGACCACAGAGTTCAACAGGCATGTTGAACTATAGATCAGTATACCAGTTACTGTTTTTTTTGTTTGTTTGTTTTTTAGCTTTTTAGCTTGTAAGCTATTGTCGTCATGCGGCCTCCGGCGTTGTCGTCGTCGTCTGTCGTTGTCGTCCGTTACAAAACTTTCCATTATCCTCTTCTCTGAAACTACAATTCCGATTGACTTCAAACTTGGTATGCAGCTTCTTTATGATGATGTCAACAAAAGTTAGTGAAATTATTTGGATCCGGATCTGATTCTGGATTTGGTGCGACTTTGAAAAATTTCCCCATTATAACAGATAGGAAGTGGATCAATGCAATAACTCAGTAAATATAAATGATATCAAGTTGAAATTTCTACAGTACAGCCCTGATGGGGAGATGACCAAAACATAATGGTCACATGCTGATCTGGATCTTCTTCTGGATCCAGGAACTTACGGAAAATTTAACATGGGCTCTTATGGGGAAAAAAATTCAATCGTCTTCTTCTCCAAAACTACAGTTCTGATTGACTTCAAACTTGGTATACAGCTTCTTTATGATGACGTCAACACAAGGTATTGAAATTATTTCCATCCGGATCTGATTCTGGATTTGGTGCCACTTTGAAAAATTTTCCCATTAAAACAGTAGGAAGCAGATTGATCCAATAAATCAGTAAGTATCAACAATATCAAGTTGGAATTTGAATTTTTTACAGATCTGATTGGAATATGACCAAAACATGGGCTATTTCTGTAATATAATAAATACAAATAACTTGGTGATAATAAATGGCATCTGGATACATTTCCCAAAGCTTTTAATTTGGCCGGTAAGCTACAGGGCCATTGGTCCTTTTTTTTTTTTTTTTTTCAGTGTCCATCTTCGTGCCTCGGTGCTCATCATATTCCGATTTCAGTAGCTGGAGACTGGTTAAGACTGGTTTTGATATACTCTAGCTTGCATAATGCAATAGTTTTTTCAGATACATTTTAAAAACTATCTTTATTTATTGATTGATTTTTTAATGGAATGTCCTCTGTAATGAACAGTATTTTTTTAATTAAACTGTCAAACTTTTGTCCCCTACAGAGGATGAAATGCATTACTGGGTCTCAAGAGGATACACCAAAAAAAGAAAAAAACAACTTTTTGTTTTAGAAAACTGTTAATTACAGTCTAATAACAATTAGCAATTAATTAACACTCAAACATGTTACTGCAGATCAGGTTTATCAAGAGCAGCAACGTTACTGTAACTGTATGAATTGCAGTGTTTTGGGTAATGCATAAGAGTCCACTGTGTTGGCTGATATGGAACTAAAACAACAAAACCCATGAATATACAGGAGAACAGCTGGAGAAGAACTGTCCACTGGAGTGACCACTATGCATGAAAGGGTTAAATTAACATATTATGTTATAAACACCACAACCTACTTTATAAATGAGTAACCAGGTTACAGATATAAATACGCGTATACCCATTTCTGTGTTTCATGTAAAGATCCCAAATATGATCAAAGCAGGCATGAGATACAACATCTTCTTGCTTTACATTTCACAATAAAAGCCTGAAACAGAGCTCAGTCCACCTAAATACTGAAGAGCCTTTAATCTGAAACAGGTACAGTTGGTGTAATTTGTTTTAACAGCATTGCTTTACAAAATAAAGTGCGTATTTGACACCATGTAATTAATTTTTAAGTAGATTCAAGAAAACTGACAAGTCCAACATATTTATTTAGTTAACACGCCTACAGCTACATTAGCACTAACCTCGGAGAATGATAATGCAATTAAGCAGAACTCATTGTTTATGACACTATATGAATATTGACTGAAGGCATGCATCCTTTTTTGGATGACTTTTAATTTTCATTCACTTAAACTGAGATTATGTCATTTCTGTTCTTGCTTTGTATAATAGGGGTGTGCAGATGTACGGAGTTGGTGGTGTACAATATATTTCAGCCAATGGTGCCACTACATTGTCAATAATGAGTATAAATGTTGTTGAAGTGGAAGTCTGAGGCTTCAAATTGAATTTCTCAGTCTTACTCTTTGCATACACACACACACACACACACACACACACACACACACTGGGACTAATGAGAGTGTTTCTCAGCCTGGGTTTGGTGGATTAGCACTCAGAGGAACAGAATGGATCTGATTGAGAGAGGAAACCAGCAGAGGGGTGAAAAAGAGGGAAGGGGTAGAGTAAATAGCAGTGACCAATGGGGGGTCGGCCCTCTTTCACCAGCTCTCTCCCTGGGAATCCACTCACACTCATTCAGGCCTGTCCCCGGCTCTTCACCTCAACGCACCACTATCTCCCAGCCCTTTTGGGATTCAAATGATATCTCATTAGCTCTTATTGGATTGCAGTGTTCATAGGATGCATAGTGTTTCAGTTTTTCTCTTTTACCGATCGATAAAAAGGACACTGGCGTCTGGAATAAAAGACTCCTTTTTTGTTTTCCTCCCTTCATCGACCGTCTCGCCTAATTTCCGCTTCTCTTCTTTCCCTCATTTACTCTTTCCCTCACTCCATCTTTCGCTCCCTCCTCCTCCTCTCAATTCAACATGTTGTATCTCTCTCGACACTATTTCCAGCTCGTTTTCAATACAGTCGGGATTCATCCTGCTCTCTCATCCTCTGCTGTGCCTCCTCTCGTCCTCTCCGGCCTCTGAGTCCACGGGGCGTCTTTGTCTGTTTCTAATGTGCCATCAACTCTCAGTTCCCGTCAATGAATCTCAGTCCCAAAGGGCACCGATTTAACAGAGAGAGGAAGAGAAGGGAGAGGATAACTTGAGCCAACAGATACTCATTGAGTCTTAAGATGAGGCAAACAGGACAAAACTCATCTTAGCTGCAGCCTGTAGATGCAGAATACAAACTATAGATGTTGAGGGGTTCATTCTAACTGGAATGAAGAGCAGAAACCATCATTAGTGTGGGTTGGGCCACTGTGATGTAACTTACACAGGTACTGTACTTGTACATTTGAGGTACTTGTACTTTACTTAAGTATTTATGTTTCATGAGGCATCATACTTCAGCTTCACTGCATCCCAGAAGATAATGATGTTCATTTTACTCCACTTTGTGTGTAGGTTTAGGTCGAGGTTATTACTGTTAATAAAAACTAACGAAATGACGAAAACTAGAATTGTAAAAACATTTTCATTAACTGACATAAATAAAAACTATAATTAAAAGAAAACAATGATAACTAGAAGCACTCGGAGAGCGCAGACCTCCACCAAGGCTGATCAGTGCCCCCCCCCGTGGGCCCCCCCCACCCCCGATCACCACCAAAATTTAATCATTTCTTCCTTATTCCATTTCCAACAAACCCTGAAAATTTCATCCAAATCTGTCCATAACTTTTTGAGTTATGTTGCACACTAACGATCAGTGGCCCCCCCTCGTGGGCCCCCCCACCCCCGATCACCACCAAAATTTTATCATTTCTTCCTCATCCCATTTCCAACAAACCCTGAAAATTTCATCCAAATCTGTCCATAACTTTTTGAGTTATGTTGCACACTAATGGACAGACAAACAAACAGACAGACAGACAAACAAACAAACAAACAAACAAACCCTGGCAAAAACATAACCTCCTTGGCGGAGGTAACTAACTGAAACTGTATTGTGTGCTTACAAAACTAACTAAAATATACAAAAATTCTGGATAAAATTCCCTTCGTGTTTGTTTTTATCAACGTCAGATTGATGTGAAATCGATTTATTTGTAGCAATTTTAGCTAGCGGCACCATACAACTCTTTATGGTCCGTCACTTCTTGTCGCTTTTGGTTTCCAGTCGTCTTCTGGTCCCCACTCTACCTGGAAACATGGAGACTAAAGTTGGGAGAAAGCAGTAGAGTCCTGTCTGGGATTTATTTGAATACAACGGAGAAGAAGAGAAAAGATACAAAAAAACCTAAAATTAATACTAAAACTAAGCATTTAGAAAAAAACAAAAACTAATAAAAACTAGCAAACCTGCTCTAAAAACTAATTAAAACTAACTGAATTAGAGGGGGGAAAAAAGGTCAAAACTAAATAAAATTAAACTATAATGAAAAATCCAAAACTATTATAACCGTGGTTTAGGTGCCAGGTAAGGAAAAGAATATAAAGTTGCATAACAAACTCATTAACCATCAGCTGGAAACAGGACTCTTGTCTTCTGAGTCTACAGACTTTGGCAAAACTATCCTCAAAAAGCTAGGATTATGTCTGTAAATGTATCAGTTTTACTCTTTTAAACCTGACGTGTCATCGCTGACACACCCTTCGCATATACAGTTTGGATGGCTGGAACTCTTTCACTGTTTGTGCAATTGGAAAAATTCCAAAGGTCTCTGAAACCTGAGACATTGCCCTTTATAAGCTTTATTGGGTCATTATGGTAATTTCACTCATGCCTGTACTAGAAGCTGGAGAAGCTGTTTTAGCAGAATTATAACACGCACAAAATTGTAAATGATGGCTAGATTTTGAAAGATCTGAAAAAAAAAAAAAATGCTCTGGAAAACTAAGCAAATGAACTCACTCACAGCATATTTTCTCACCTTTTTATAGTCAAAATAAGAAAAACAATGGCCCTGTAGCTTACCAGCCAAATTAAAAGCTTTGGGAAATGTATCCAGATGCCATTTATTATCACCAAGTTATTTGTATTTATTATATTACAGAAATAGCCCATGTTTTGGTCATATTCCAATCAGATCTGTAAAAAAATTCAAATTCCAACTTGATATTGTTGATACTTACTGATTTATTGGCTCAATCCACTTCCTATCTGTTATAATGGGAAAATTTTTCAAAGTGGCACCAAATCCAGAATCAGATCCGGATGGAAATAATTTCAATACCTTTTGTTGACATCACCATAAAGAAGCTGTATACTAAGTTTGAAGTCAATCAGAACTGTAGTTTCGGAGAAGAAAATGATTAAAATGTTTTCCCCATAAGAGCCCATGTTAAATTTTCCATAAGTTCCCAGATCCAGAAGAAGATCCTGATCAGCATGTGGCCATTACGTTTTGGTCATCTCCCCATCAGGGCTGGACTGTAGAAATTTACACTGGATATCATTTATATTTACTGAGTTATTGCATTGATCCACTTCTTATCTCTTATAATGGGGACATTTTTCAAGTCGCACCAAATCCAGAATCAGATCCAAATAATTTCACTAACTTTTGTTGACATCATAATAAAGAAGCTGTACACCAAGTTTGAAGTCAATCGGAATTGTAGTTTCGGAGAAGAAGACGATTGAAAGTTTTGTAACGGACAACAGACAATGACAATAGCTTAATAATAATAATAATAATAATAATAATAATAATAATAACAATAATCATAATCATCATCATAATTAATTTTTTTTTAAAGTCCAGGTGGACCATTTTAGGGTTAGTTTAAAAGGTTAACAACCTCACATAGTTGAGGTGTGTATAGAATCAGCTTTAGTTGCCCTTTGTTGTGTTTCTCTGGTAAGATTAGGTTTGTAAAATGTATGATCATGAAGCTAGAACAGATATTCTGAGCATTACAAGGACATTTACAAACTATCAGCATCAGCAACACTTGGCTCTGATAGTAGCTGATAGCACATATTAGGCTTTTCAACACATTACTGACTTTGTGAGAAAAAAAAACAAAACACTCCAGTCATCATTTACTTTTTCTGTATATTTTTTCTAACTGATTAATTACAGTTGCTCAGTAATCCAGACTCATTCATGTCTATTTATGACTTTGAGTTGGAAGTTCATTCAACAGTTTTCCACTTTCTAATACAGTCAAAGATAGTTCATTTTCAGCACTGTTGTATCTTTTTCCAAAGAAGATAGTGGGTGGGATAATAATAGTTTTGCAGCTCCTAATTAATACTTTAACCCATAAAGACCCAGTGCTACTTTTGTGTCAGTTCCTAAATGATTTTTTCTCTCTAGTTAAGTGATTTATCGCCATTTATTATACTACTATCTTCTGTATTTTGCATTTTTGACTTTAAAACATGTATTTTTCTACATTTAATTTCATATATTTAATTTAAAGGTTCATGAAAATACAGTTGTTTTTTTTTTAACTTATTTACTTTGAATATGGAAATGATACAAGCTTCCTGATTGCTACTAACTGACTTTTTTGCACAACATAATATAGAAATGAAAATTCAAGGAAGCATAAAATAATGATACATGCACAAAGAAAAAGACAAAAAAAATTCAAAGGTTATTATATCAAAACAGAGAAAACTGGAGAAAAAGTTACTTTTTCAGCAAGTCTATCATTAACTGAACATAAACCAAGTGTCTTCATCCACTGTCATTGATCCAACTCCATGGGTTTTACTGGTGAATCAATGTTGTAGAAGATGACGGTGTTTCCATGGTAACTATAGAGCCTCTGAATGTCCAAATGGGTCATATGTGATGACCATGAAAAGATGACAAACTGTATTTTACACTAATTATTTACATATATTGATAGAATTAGTGGATCAACAGGTATTAAACAGTTTAGATCAGTAGATGTTTTGGTCAGTGGTGGATGTTTGGGTCTATATGGGTTAAAATCCACTATCGGGTACATGTTTACTTTGTAGAGATTGGACAGAATCACTACAAAACAGACATATTATGATCTCAGGGAATATGGTCCATTGCAATAGATTAAACTAAACAACAATAAATAAAGTAAATACCAAATGCAACATGTATAAATGCAGCAGTAACATAGTAAAGCAGCTGTTTTATCCCATTTATGTCTGAGCGTTATTAACAAACTGCAGTAATATAAATGAGTACATACACCAGCCCCCCTGCACAAAATGCGTCGTTGTTGTGGGTACAGAAATGCAGATTCTGGAAGCTTTTCACTCCTTTCCCCTCTTTCTTTTTCACTCCCCAGGACGTCTGTAGGCTTTAACAGATGGATTAACCCTTTATTCCTCTCTCCTCTCTCGGGGCTGATCCCCGACTCTACTTGTTTGTGTTTTTTGGATGACATGAGATCATCTGGGATCAGCTGTGTGCTCACCACCTCTTTTTTCTTCTTCTTAAATACATTTGTATTTTCCTCACTGTTTTTCGTTCATTCTGTCCCCTCTTGACCTTTTTTCAGTAATTGTGGGTAATTCTGTTCCCTTACGAAGAGGTAAGATTAGAGTGCTCTAAGTGAACGCGAGCAAAGTTGAGCTGACTCTAAGTTTTCAACCTTCACTGTGTTTTATCTGTCCTGTCATTTTCATTTACCGTACGATGTCTGTGTGGGTTCTTATTTGCCCAGCTCATCGTTCTTCTTGGTTGAACTGAGAAGAACTAATATTAAAAAATGCATTTACCATACTTCACTTTGGAGAAAGATTAAATTAAGCTTTGTCTCTGGAATGAAATTTCAATAAGTATAAAATTTCTGCATATTAGTCACTACAGTGAAAAATAATGACAGTGACATCAGCTGTTTTTAAACACCACAGAACTGTTCATTTTACTCAGTTATTATTGTTATATTAAAAAGTCCAACTAAACTGAGGTCATTCATTTTTATATCAGTCAAAGTCTTATATTTGCATTTCTGTCACTGTGTCAAATTTGTTCAATAAAATGTATATGCTCTCATAAAATAGCTTAACAGAAGCATATGTACACTGTAAAAAAAAAAAAAAAAAACAACATAAAAAAACATTAACATTATTATTCCGGCAGCAGGGGTGCCAAAAAAATACTGTTAAATAACAGAAAATAACTATCTCATAAAAATACGGTAATTTTCCACAAAAAAGAAAACAAAAACGAAAAGGCCAATAAACATTACCATACACATATTAACCCCAAATTTACACTAATACCACAACCCTGCTGAACCCCTGCACATAAAAAGAACACATAATCAAAAACATGCCCAATACCCACAATGCAATGCAGCAAACATACCACATTATCTTTACTTTTAAAAAACTGTCATCATACAGATAACCAACCATTTATATTTACAATATTCTACTGCAAATTTAAGAATATGTGAAGTGTTGTGGTTGAATGACTTTTCAATGAGACTAAGTTGTACAATCCACTGATAAAAAGTGTATTTTGACAGTTTATCAGTGCTTATACATGTTATACATTGACAAAAACACAGTTATTCAACTTTTTTTTTTTTTTTTTGTGAAAACTCCTGTAATTACATAAGATATTTGTCAATTAACAAACAAGTTTTGTCAAACTTACAGAACAAATACTTCTTTTACGGTTAATTGTCAGTAATTTATCTCATTTTATTATTTTTTTACAGTATTAAACTTTAAATTAAGAGTTTAATCTCATAAATAGAAAATAAATATTTGTGAAATTTCGATACATTTTCAAATGTATTTTAACTGTGTTTTTCTGTGAAAAAAAAAAAAAAATTCTTTTAAAAAATGGAAATTTTATGGTGATTCACAATTACAGTTTTTTTCATGTTATTTTACATTTGACATGTAAAATCACAGTCTATTTTTGTAATTTCCTTGATATTTTCATGTATCTTAAAAATACAGGAAAAATCTGTAAAATAAACGGTAAAAATTCAATTCAATTCAATTCAACTTTATTTGTATAGCCCAATATCACAACAAGGTTATCTCAAAGGGCTTTACAGAGGCAGTTGGAGTAAACAACAGTCAAATAAACAGCAAGAAAATGAGTAGTGTAAAAATTCTGTTAAATTACAGATTTTTTTTTTTTTTACAGTGTAGGCTATATATATACAATAACCAAAAACAATAATTACGACAAAATGTTTAATAACTTCTGAACCACTAATCCTATCAATGCATTTAATGATTCTGGTAAAATACTTTACCTAGATTCTCAACAGTGTTAGGTACATCATACTTGGGCGTTTACAAGCTCTGTAGTGAACATGGAAACAACAACAGCTTCTGCAGTAGTGATGCACAAATACAACCCAGGTTTGATAAATAACTGGTTGTACAAACTTGTTTTTATGTTCAGTTAATATATTTTGCTGAAAAAGACACTTCTTCTTCAGTTTTCAGTGTGTTTTGATATAATAACTTTTGAGTTTCCTCTAAGCTTTTGTGGACTTCTATGTAATCAGTAAGATGCAGAGGATAATATTATAATTAATGGTGAAAGATCAGGAGGCAAAGGTTAACTGCAGATAAAAGTTACTTTGGAAGTCACCACAGAAATGATTTTAGGTCTTTGAGGCTTAAAGATCTCCATTTTTCAGCTTTTGGCCTTTATCAGGGTCATCAAGCGCATCAGTCTGGGTTTTATATAAATGCCGCTGGAGTTTTTGACATTTTCTTTGTGCATTTGTACCAGAGCAATAGTTTATTAAGAATATTTTTGATACCAGTTAACCCATAAAGGCCCAAAGCTACATTTGTGTCAGTTCCTAAATCAATTTTCTCTTAATCTAACCTGTCTTAAGTGATTCATCACCATGTATTATACAATTATCTGCTGTACTTTGTATTTTATCAGTTTAAATCAGGTATTTTCCTATATTTACCTCCGCCAAGGAGGTTATGTTTTTGCCGGCGTCTGTCTGTCTGTCTGTCTGTCTGTCTGTCTGTCTGTGTGCCAGATAACTCAAAAAGTTATGAACGGATTTAGATGAAAATTTCAGGAAATGTTGATACAGGCACAAGGAACAAATGATTACATTTTGGTGGTGATTTGGGGGGCGCTGATCTGCCTTGGCGGAGGTCTGCGCTCTCCGAGTGCTTTTCTAGTTAATTTAGTGATCATGAAGATGTTCATAAAAGCTCAGATTAAACTCGGGGACATTATATCAAAAACAGAGAAAACTGCAGAAAAAGTTACTTTTTTGGTCAAATCTGTCATTAACTGAACATAAACCAAGCATTTCCATCCACTGTCATTGATCCAACTCCATGGGTTTTACTGGTGAATCAATGCTGTAGAAGATAACAGTGTTTCCACGACAACGATGGAGCCTCTGAACGTCCAAATGGGTCATATCTGATAACCATGAAAAGACAAACTACATTTTACACCAATAATTTACATGGATTGATAGAATTAGTGGGTGAACAGGTATTAAAGAGTTTAGATCAGTAGATAGTTTTGGTTGGTGATGGATGTTTGGGTCTTTATGGGTTAAGATGAAACCAAAGTTAAACAATTAGTCCAGAATGGAGGAGCGATTATCATACTTTCCTCGTTTTATTTACTGCTCTGTTGGAGTGATTCAATGCAAATGATAGAGGTGTGTGAAGTCAGAGGGTGGGTGAAGGCAGCTGTGCCAGTCTGCTTTGATTTAATTCGGATAAGTCATGTTTATAGAGTTTTTTCTTCCAACCATCTGTATTTCATGCTGCTTCCTGTTTCAATGCAATTATTATGTGTGTGCCTTAGCTTTAGACAAACTAATACTATCCTGGGTAACACTTTATAATAAGTACACACTATGAAGCATTAGTTAAGCATTAACAAATACTGAATTCATCATTTATAAAGCATATTTCTGACATGAACACTCATTAATATATGGTTTATAAGCAAAGTTATAAATGTTTTACTAATCATTCATAATCATTCATCATTCAATCGTGCAGTTTGTTTGATAATCCCATGTGCTGTGTCTTTCCTTTGTTAGAATAACTGACACTTTTGTGAGTCTTTAGGCATTGCCAACCTTTAAATCTCATCTGTAAATGTTTTAGATCACAGGTGTCAAACATGTGGCCCAGGGGCCAAAACCGGCCCGCCACAGGTTCCGATCTGGCCCGCGGGATGAATTTGCAAAGTGTAGAAGATATTAAGAGTCAAGGGCGTCAAACTCAAAAATAATAGCATAATAACGTAGAAATAATGACTCCAAATTTTCTTCTTGGTTTAATGTGAAAAAAATAATATGACATATGCCTGTAAATAACGGCAACACCAGTTTTTTCTCTTTGATTTCCTGCAAAGAACATTAAATTCTGATCTCCTTTAATAATAAAACGTCAATAACATGAACAACCTGAAATGCCTAAAGAAAAGTAAGTGTAATTTTAACAATATTCTGCCTAATCTTGGTAGATCTGATCTGTAATGCACATGTATAAATCATACTGTAAGTTGAGGCATAATATTGATTAAAAAAAATTCTTATTATTATTTCTCCTTATTTTTCTTCAGAAATTTTGATTTTTTTCAGGTCATTCTCATCTTTTTTTGTTTGGATAGTTTGTAAAATGTAAATGTATTCATAATTTAATGTTATTTTTTGCGAATTAAAAATTTGGAGTTGTCATTATTTATAGACTATTATGCTAATATTTGACTGGTCCGGCCCACTGGAGGTCAAATTGGGCTGAATGTGGCCCCTGAAAGAAAATGAGTTTGAGACCCCTGCTTTAGATTGCCACATTTTAGATAAGCTCACACCGTATACTTAATTAATGAGTAGTAAGTGCTTTATAACTACCTGAAATAATGAATTCCTTTATTATTAACTGTTTATAGGGCATCTATCGGAAAATAAATGTGTGAGTTAGTATAAAATACACGCTAACATATTCACTAACCCAGGGGTCTGCAACCTTTATTATCAAAAGAGCCATTTTGCCCCCTCTTCCACCAAAAAAAAAAAGTCTGGAGCCGCAAAAAATAACAGAGCTTATAAACTTTTAAAAGTTTTAATCTTTTTTTTACATTTTATCTATTACAACCACTGAGTACAACAAACAGAATTGCAGTGAGGAATGGATTCTGGAGTATGATTACTCTAAAAGTCCACAGTAAAAGTAGTTCATAGTATTTGTGCTAATAATATATGAAGTACTAATACCAAAATACTAAATTCATGAGGTACTTATTGGAAAAAATAATTTTATTCATCGTTAAATTTAGTCTTAAAGCCTATTTCAGACAAAAAAACATCACTTTTGGAGCTTGGAAGGGATTTTTGAGTATGATTACTCCAAAAGTACGTAGTAAAGTAGTTCATCGTATGTGTGCTAACAGTATATGAAGTACTAATACCAAATATACCAAATTCATGAGGTACTTATTGGAAAAAATAATTTTATTCATCATTGAATTTAAAACCTATTTCAGACGAAAAAACACACTTTTGGAGCTTGGAAGGGAATCTGTTGTAGGATTACCCCAAAAGTACACAGTACTCATACTCGTACAGTCGCTCTATGAAAAGTATCGCTATTTATGGGAATGATTCTCTTCAAAACTCAACACTGCCTCTGCAGTTCCCAGTTGTACTACTTCATATTCTCCGTCTGGGTTCACATCCGCAAGCTCCCAGAAAACGGACAGAATTACGTGAGTAATATACAAAGGACGGACAGAACCCTCCATCCGTCTCTGTCTGCGTCTTTAACGTAGAGCATAAATGAGCCCTTACTTTGGTTGTCCGGAAGGCACATTTGCTCCATGCAGCTCATCTACCGTAATTGTCGAATAAGTAGCGCACAAGAAAAACGCTAGCGGCTGGCTTGACCATGCAGAGGAGAATCGCGGCTGGCTTGACCGCAGTAAAGGGAGGAGCCACTACAAGGAGGATGAAGAGCCGCAGGAGGCTCCGGAGCCACAGGTTGCTGACCCCTGCACTAACCATTAGTACATGTCTGAATAGTGTACGTGCAAGCATAAATGTACATCACAACTGGTTTGTAAATGAGGCAATAATACATTTTTAAATGCTGAATCCATAATTTATAAAGTATGAAAATACAATCATTAAGCACATTGTAGATGAGCTTATTAATGATGAATAAAACCATTATAACTGTGCTTATAAACCATATATTGAGTATTCATATCAGAAATATGCTTTATAAATGATGAATTCAGTATTTGTTAATGCTTAACTAATGTTTCATAGTGTGTACTTATTATAAGTGTTAACCTATCCTGTAGAAGACACATAAAGAGCCAGTTTTGGGTAGTTTTAGGAATTCATCATACTGCTGTAACTTTGAAGTCATGTGCAGTGAGACCGGAAAATGCACAAAAATGAGATTTATTTTAGTATATGTGCACAGTTTACAGTATAAATGTGTCCGTATCATTGGACTAAACTAATATAAACGTTTAGGTTTGAGAAATACAGCAGCGAAGAGTGCTCATCTGTAACTGTTTATGTGTGTGGGAGTGTGTGAGTGTGTGTGTCCGGACTCTTTTTGTCCCTTTGTTGATCCCACACTGATAATGACTGCCGGGACAGGAAGCAGCACAATGCCATGCAGGCCTTGAGGAAAAGGCTGGATCAGAACCACACACACACACACACAGTCCAGCCAGGTTTTTCCCAGGCTTCTTGGAGCCGCTGATGGTTTCCTGTCTATTTATTGATCAATCCATCTTAAACCAGTTAGATTTAATATATGAATTGAATTTAAAGATTTTGTCGTCTTTTCTCGTCCTTTGCATTTTACTTCCTGTTTTACTTTACTCCCCCTCCTCGTCTTAATCAATCAGTCAATAGCACTTCGGTTTTAATATTATGGACTTTTTTTTTTTTTTTATCTGTATTTCCCAAACTCTGACCATGTGTCAGTGTCTAAATATAACCTGAAGTACACTGTTACCCATAAAGAATAACACTTTTTTTTTTTTTTTTTGCATGAAATGATTTGCAAAAATGTGATTTATTCTTGATATATAAAGTATAACTAGGGTATTACTATTGATGTATGTAACAGGACTAAAAGAAGAATGTGCCCGAAAACAAAATTATTCTAACTTTATTTGCAGGAGTCTACAATCTGGGTATCATGGTTGAAAAGCACCACACATGATTAAAACACTAAGATGTTTTTAAACCCATTTAGACCTAGAAATACTGAAATGAACTCTACCAGAGACGGGAGTTTACATCCCAAATCAACTTTTAAACTCAAATACATCATTGAAAATGGTCATTTGTAATGATATCAAGTCAGCTTTTATGACACAAAGAAAGCAAAATGGCAGATTGACCAAAAAAAAAAAAAAAATCCACAAATGTTTTGATAATAAACTAAGAGGATAATTTAACTAATCAAAATGTAAATGTAAAAAAAAAAAAAAAAATGAAAAATGAAAAAAAAAAAAAAAAGAACAAACTACAGGTATGAAAACCAATACAAGACCAGGAAAGTGAAAGTTTTAGATTTTTTACATTGAACAGTTGTCTTGATTGGAAACTGCATAATGCAACAGTTTTTCAGATACATTTTTAAAATTATTATTATCATTATTTTTTTTTTTTTTTTAATGAAATGTCTTTTGCAATGGACACCATTTTTAAAAGTAAAACTGTCAAACTTTTGTCCCCTACTGAGGACAAAAATGCATTGCTGGGTCTCAGAAGGTTAAGCTCAAACTGCTGATTTTAAGAAGATGTTTCATGTTTTTCCTTGTATCTCATCCTCATCATCATCATCATCATTCTCATCATCTACTTATTATTTTCTAGGACTGGGGCAAGTTAAAGCGTTATTACCGCGTTAACACATTCATTAAATAACGCCGACAATTTTTTAAATCTCACGTTAATGCCGTTTTATTCTAACTCTATTATTCGCCCCTGCTTGTGTGCATGTAGCGATTAGCTCGGCAGATAGACAACAGGTTTCCCAAGAAAAGCCGGACGCCGAAACTTCTCTCCAAATCTTTTACTTGAGACTCACTGTAAAACTGCAACATACAAACAATCATGTCTCAGTTATGTGTCACTGCCTTAGTACATTTACATGGCCTTAGACATTTAAATGAATGGGGAAAAGATCGCTATCTTGATGCTAACTTGAATGGGAAAATCATAGACACGCTAACGATTAGCATTTACAGATTAACTTAAGTTTTATCCAGCAACAAGGTTCACATCAGAGATATTTTATACTATTCATTCTTACAACAACTGAACATAAATACTCACGGGCAAAACACTTTTCGGGCCGTACAAACAGAGTGAAAGAAATGTGTCTGTTAGTTCCTTCTTATGTCCGAACTGGCTACGGAAACACAGCAAGGACAAAATATACGTTAGTGCAACGTATTCCGACCACTAGAGGGCCCCCTTTGCTTGTTTTTAACCAACTGAACATCACATATTATTGGGCTTATTAGTATTAGTACTATTAGTGGGTTTAAGACTCCTGGCAATATTCGCAACCGGAAATAAACTAGTGGGGACATAACATGGAGAAATTACCGGTCTTTTACCATGGACATTTCATTTTAAATGTGTTCAGATGGGGGGTTGAGAAGGACACAGTTGTTTGGAAGCACTGCAATGTGGAATTTTTTTTTTTTTTTTTATCACCGGAGTACTTCAAGTCTGAAATATCACTGAAAGGCAATACATGCTGGTGATCCCCCCCACCCCTCCCCCCATATAACTGTGCGATTAATCACTATTAATCGCAGAAATCCCCGCGATTAATTGTGATTAAAATTTTTAATTGCTGCCCAGCACTATGATGTTTTAAACTCATTTAGACTAGAAAATCTGAAAATGAACACTACCAGAGACGGGAGTTTATATCCCAAATCAACTTTATACATTCATATCATTGAAAATGTTAATTTGTAATGATATCAAGTCAGATTTTAGACACAAAGAAAAGAAGAATCACAGATTGGCTAAGAAAAACTCCCTAAGGTTTTGATAATAAAACAAAGAGGATAATTAAACTAATTAAAATGTAAATGAAAAGAAAAACAGAAAAATGAAGAAAAGAACAACTACAGGTGCTGAAAACCAGATACAGACCAAGGAAAGTGAAAGTTTAGATTTTTTACATTGAACAGTTGTCTTGAGTGGAAACTGCATAATGCAACAGTTTGTTTCAGATACATTTTAAATATTACTATCATTACTATTTTTTTTTTTTTTTTTTTTTTTATGAAATGTCCTCTGCAATGGACACCATTTTTAAAGTAAAAACTGTGCAAACTTTTGTCCCCTGCAGAGGACAAAAACGTGTTGCTGGGTCCCAGGAGGTTAGCTCAAACTGCTGATGTTAAGGAGATGTTTCATGTTTTTCCTTGTATCTCATCCTCATCATCATCCTCATCATCATCATCATAATCTACTTAGCTTATAGTTATTTTCTCTCCTCTTCTCTGTTCTTCCCCCTCTCAGAGAAAAGAAAGACAAGAGCTCCCCCTCCTCATCTCCTCATTTCTTCTTTCTTCTGTTCCTCCCTCCTTCTCATGTCTTGTTGCAGTGTGAGGTAAATATTTATTCAAATCACACTGAGTCGATAACACACACACACACACACACACACACACACACACACACACACACTGCTTAACGCTGTTTCTTTCCTTTATTGTGTGCTTGCTTTTAGTAATTTGATCGTCTTCATCATTCCTCCTGCGTCCTTTAACATTTCCATTCTTACTCGTGTCTCCTCATCTTTCTGTCTCTAATTGATCCGCTTGCTTCCTCCCTCCCCCCTCGGTCACTCATGTGATTTGAAGCTGTCGATCAAAACCTCATTGCTTCTGCCCGGTCAGCTTTGAACAGGGGATGGGATCAATCATTCCCTCACTCTGAGCACATCTGACACTTGATCTGAACATTTTATTTATATATTTATAAAAATAAATATTTCAACCAAACGGCAAACTTGTCCTAAAATCTAACTAAAGCAACACAGTGGGAGTGGGGATGTGAAGTATGTGACTGAGCACATCCCCATCCAACATAATCACAGAAAGGTTATGTGATCACATGAAACTATTATACATTTTTTTACGGAGGGCTCAGGTGCTTTTGATAAGATAAGATAAAAGCAAGAAAGATAAGAGATAAGATAAGATAAGATAATATAGATAAGATAAGATAAGATAAGATAAGGCAGATAATAAGATAATAGATAAGAAGATAAGATAATAGATAAGATAAGATAAGATAAGATAATATAAGTAAGATAATATAAGATAAGGCAGAAAAGGTAAGCTAAGCTAAGCTAAGATAAGATAAGATAAGGTAGGATAAGATAAGGCAAGATAAGATAAGGCAAGAAAAGGTAAGATAAGGTAAGGCAAGAAAGGTAAGATAAGATAATAAGGCAAGAAAAGATAAGATAAGATAAGGTAAGATAAGAGATAAGATAAGATAAGATAGATAAGATAAAGATAAATAGATATAATAAGATAAGGCAAGAAAAGGTAAGCTAAGCTAAGATAAGATAAGGTAAGATAAGATAAGGCAATAAGATAAGGCAAGAAAAGTAAGATAAGATAAGGTAGGCAAGAAAAGGTAAGATAAGATAATATAGATAAGTATAAGGCAAGATAAGATAAGCAAGAAAAGGTAAGATAAGATAAGGTAAGGCAAGAAAAGGTAAGATAAGATAAGATAAGATAAGGCAAGATAAGGTAAGGCAAGAAAAGGTAAGATAAAATAAGATAAGATAAGATAAGATAAGATAAGGTAGGATAAGATAAGGCAAGATAATAGGCAAAAAAGGTAAGATAAGATAAAATAAGGCAAGATAATAAGATAAATAAGATAAGGCAAGAAAGGTAAGCTAAGATAAGATAAGATAAGGTAGGATAAGATAAGGCAAGATAAGATAAGGCAAGAAAAGGTAAGATAAGATAAGGTAAGGCAAGAAAAGGTAAGATAAGATAAGATAAGATAAGGCAAGAAAAGGTAAGCTAAGCTAAGCTAAGATAAGATAAGATAAGACAAGACAAGATAAGACAAGGTGAGAAAAGGTAAGATAAGATAAGATAAGATAAGATAAGATAAGATAGATAGATAAGATAAGACAGACAAGATAGACAGGTGAGAAAGGTAAGATAAGATAATAAGATAAGATAAGATAATAAGATAAGATGCCTTTATTGTCATTATATACATTTCATTATAAATACTACATCCTTCACACAAACAGCACACACACACACACATACACAAAATACACCACAAAAAACACCATACTGTCATTTTTCACATATTTCAATATAAGACATTGAAAGTAGTTCAAACATGTCATTTCCAGAAAAAGCACTGTTTCTTCATACTACTATGTCTTTTCTCCTCAGAAATGTCAGCACATTTTTCTGTTTTCTCAGTTAAGATTCTGCTTTACAACCTGGAGATTGTATTGATTTCCAGGTGGTTTTCATTCAAGGAACATGGAGTATTTTAGGATGTGAATTATTATTATCTCATTTATTTATGTATTTATTTATTTATTTATTTTTTATTTATTTGCTGTATTCATTGTATTGTATATTGTATGTTTTTATTTTATTTTTTTATTTTGTTTTGTTTTATTTTACCTCTATTTAGCAGGAAAAAAGCTCATTGAGGTTAAAAATTTCTTTTCAAGAGTGTCATGGTCAAGACAGCAGCAGCAGAAGTTATACAAAATAGAAATCACAGCCATAAAACATACATAAACACACAAAAAAAGTCAGTTATAAAACCATATATGAAACACTAAACTAAGAACGTACATATCAATATTTAAAAGGTACTAAGAGTATAACAACAGTGTTCCCTAAAAGCATCTCAAAGCAGAGGCCCTTTCAATTAATTAAAATTAATTTACTCTGAAACGGTATAGTTGATAATGATACTGACATGTTTATATTAGTCTAATGTGTGTTGTCTTTCTTTTGAATCCAGATTTATTGGAAAAAAAAAAAAAACATTGTTTATGAAATATTATGGAAGTAAATCTGTGTCTTCAGATTTTGAATTATAAAGCCACTGAATTTCTAGCACTGAATTTTTTTGCACTGAAATTAAGTATCTGATTATTTTTTTTTGCACTGAAATTAAGTATCTGGATTTTTTTTTTTTTTTTTTTTTTCACTGAAATTAAGTATTTGAATTTTTTTGGCACTGAAATTAAGTATCTGAATTTTTTTGCACTGATATTAAGTATCTGAATTTTTTTTTTTTTTTTCACTGAAATTAAGTATCTGGATTGTTTGTCTCTGAATTCAACTATGTTCATAAATTTAGAATTTAAAAAAAAATTCAGATGCAATAAATTCTGATATTTAATTTCAGTGCAAAAATATCAGTGCTAGAAATTCACTGGCTTTTATAATTCAATATCTGATGACACAGATTTACTTCCATAAATATTCTCCATTCATTTTTGGAATGTCATTTTTTAAGTGTTTTAACATAGCACAGTCTTGTACTTTATAGCTCAATCTTGACAATAAAATCCTGTAAACAGTGCAGTGTACCTGATCTATCAGTTGTCAGAAAAGCCACCTAATCTGTATTTATCATCACATACTGACTGCCAACGGTGTCTTCAGTATCGAACTGTGAACAGAATCTTAAAGTAAAGTGGGATGAAAAAAAGCAGCTACTCTGCATAAACAAAGAAAGCGTCGACACAACAGCATCAAATAGTGTTGGATTGGCAGGTGATCCATGACAGGAATGAGCTCATGGTGAAGAGGTTGTTAATGTTTCAGGTTTCCCTCTCTGTCCACTTTGTCTCAGATGGACTCTTCGTCTGTAACTTCTCATTCCTGTGTTTTCATGCGCTCTGTTCTTCCCTCGGCTCTTTTCTTCTTCCCTCTTAGGGGGTCTGCAGGCTTTAACAGTCAGTTTAACCTTTTATTCTTCCCCATTTTGTCACCATGCCACTTTCTCCTCGTTTGTTTTTATGCCCTGATAGAAACGACATGAGATAATCTGGGATCAGCTGGCTAGTTTAGAGCTTTTATCGCCTCTCTTGTTTTATCCTTTTAAAACCATGATTACTAAATAGAATGAGGACTTTCTACACCATGGATTATTCACATGGGTTTTTTTTAGTTGATGACTTTCTGCTGTCATACAGGGCAAACACATGAAAGAAACTCAAGTTAAATAAAAAATGGGGTTTCCACTAAGGATTCAGCTGTGTAGTTTATTGATGCTGTCATCACACCAGCAGAGGAAATGTATTGTCACTGACAATTAAACATGCTCACAGATATGTTAATCAACAACATTTCCTTATGTTGGAGCAAAACCAAACCTGGTCTGCATTACGCTGCCTTCACAACATATTTTCTAGTGTAGCCTGAAGCTTAAGTGTGGGTTTTTATGCCTAACATTCAAACTTCAAATGTCAAAAACACTGTGTAGATGCACATTTGTTGACTTATTCTGGTTGTTGTCCTCCAGTGGTGGAAGATTCACTTCTGCTGCTTTAATGTGTATGTGAATTTTAATGCCATACATGTCTGAGCTTATTTAAACTACCTGATACACAATAGTTTAATATACCTAAAATATACAATAGTTTAATCATGTGTTTGTAGTTTCACTGTCCTGTGAGAACCACATGTCTCTAAAAGGTCCATTTTTCATGAGCTTGGAAAATAGGCCAGCTTTGTGACCAAGAGGCGTTTATTTGACCTTAGAGGGAGAGTTGGATCCTACCCCAGAAGTAAACACTTCAAATCACAAAAACACAAAAAATGAACAAATTTTTTAAAAAAAATTAAAAATAAAAGCATTTGGATGTGTTATTTTGTTTTTGTTAGTTATGTTTTCAATAGAAAGGAAGAGAATCAAAAACTGCAACCCAACATTTAACAAAATATGTCAGAAAAATAAATGATGGAGTTAAAAGTACAATGTGCCTCTGAAATATAGTGAATATATATGCTGTATATATACTATACTATACTATACTATATTATACACTGTAAAATATGATAAGTTGATCTTACTTAATGGGAACCGGTTGAAAAAGGCAAGTAAGCATGATCATTAGTCTTAAATTCAGTTTACGTCATCTCTACTGGTTAAGTTTATTTAATTTACTTAAAAATATCAAGTATAATTAGTCTTTTATACTTCTTTAGGAGAAAATGAGTACATACTCAAAGTACATGAGTTAAATTAACAAGAGTGAAAAATAAGTAAAGGATGCTAATATGATTTAAGCAACAAGTATCCCCTTTTAGAGTGCACTATACTATACTACTGTATACTATGCTATGCTATGCTATACTATACTATATTATACTATACTGTACTATACTATACTATACTATACTATACCGTACTATACTATGTTATACCATACTTTGCTAGACTATACTATACTATACTATAATGTGCTATACTATACTGTACTATACTATGTTATGCTATACTATGCTATACTATACTAAGCTATTCTATGTTAGGCTATGCTATACTGTACTATACTATGCTATGCTATGCTATGCTATACTATACTATGCTATGCTATACTGTACTATACTATGCAATGCTATATTATACTATACTTTGCTATGCTATGCTATGCTTTGCTATACTATACTATACTATACTATACCTCTATAATACTATCTATATCTGAGTGTCTTAATGTATTGACAGAAAACCAAGCACTAAGGTCAAATAAGAGAAAGATTTTTCAGGTAGAGTTCAGTTCAAGTTAAAATCAGACCAAAAAAAAAAAAAAAACATGCACTGCAGAAGATACTAAAACTCATAAAGACCCAAAGCTATTTTCTTGACTTGATGTCCAAATTAATTTCTCTGGACATTTAACCATTATCAAGTGAATTATCTCCATTTATTATAACATTATCATTTGCAGTTTTTCAGTGAAAATTACGTATTTTTGTGTATTGAATTTACCGACCATTCAGAATACAGAGAAAACTGAAGAAAATATGACTTTTTCACCAAAACATATCATTATTTCAACATAAAACAGCATCTACAACCAGTTATTTTTACATGGGTTTTATTGATGAACCAATGTTGCAGAAGACAAGGGTTGGTGTTTCCATGTTTGTTACAGAGACTGTGGATGCATCCAGAAAAGACATCTGATGCTGCTGAAAAAATAACAAACTGCATTTTAGCTGAATTATTACATGTATTGATAGGATTAGTGGATCAGCAGTTATTAAATATTTTACATCAGTACATGTTTTGGGTCTTTAAGGGTTGAATTCCTGTTTCTTTTATTATCCAGCCTTTATATGCACTTCACTACTCCAACTCATAATGATAATAATGTTTATAGCGATTATGCTAATTCTGGCATGAAATTCATTATAAAATCTAAAAAATAAAAGCAAAGGATCATTAAATTTACAATATACAAAACAATAAATGCACAAAAAGATGCAGCTGAATTACAAAGACAGATGTCTGACATTGTCCCTGCTTTGTTTTCTTCATCAAACACAATCTCCATATCAGCGGCTCTTATCACCTGTAATCATCCACCACCCTTCCTCTTGGCTGTTCTCTTCCTCCTCTTCCTCACTTCGTTAGCCCTGCTGCCCTGCGTCCCACATGAGCGCTTTAAGCCTCAGGGTGAGGAGATGGGAAAGAACCCGACCCCCAACCCCCGACCCTCCAACTCTGAATCCACACCTCTGCTTTTCAGCCTTTTCTCTTAAAGATGGAGGGGAGGATGGAGGGCGGGGGAGGGGAGGCCAAGGAAAATAAGGTCCCCTTGTTATTGCACTTTAATTTTGTTATTGCACTTTATTGTGTTGTGTGGTGGGAGTTAGAGTGAGAGTGGGGGTGGGGCTGGGGGGTGAGTCTGTGGCACTGTGAGAAAGTTCACACTTAGAAATGAGGATGCAAAAAAAAACACAGAGAAAAATGAAAATATGACACATGAACGCCGCAGGCTGCTCGGGTGGATGCACCACGGGTTTAATTAATAGTCTAAGTTACATTTTAAGTCACTGGAGAAAGAAAATGCTACTTTCCGTGCCAGTTGGAAAGTTTTTTTAATTTCCAAACATGACAGTATAAAAAAAGGTTTTCTCTCCCTGTGGCACGGTGCCTCTAATTGTGATGTGCATTTGTGTTTGTGCTGATAAGGTCACACAAGACCGTGACATTGTTTGTGCCTGGTTCTGTGGGCAAACGTAAAGTTTTCGCAGAACAAAACAGTCCTCCGTCGACAGAGGGTTGGCGTGGCGTCAATGTGAGCGCTCGTATGTGAGCCCGTCACTGCACAGATAAGGTAGAAACTGAAAACGACTACAAGACAAAATAAAGCTCAAGTTTATAATTAAATTGTTGAGTAACAGCAATTAAATCAACTGGCACAGACGAGCTGGCTCACATCCAGTACAGTGAGGAAAGTGAACAATGCAAGAAAAGTGTGTTTAATATTTTCACCCGTTTTTTTTTTTTTTTCTGTTTGAGAACGACCGTAAACTTTTTGATTTTACATCAGCAGAAAAAATGTTGGCTGGTGTGCCCTTGAGCAAGGCACTTAACATCCCATTTGCTTCCCAGGCTCCGACTGCAGTGTGGTGGGTTAAACGCAGAGGTTCCATTTCAGTGTGTCCCACATAATACTGACAAATAAAGATCTGTAGCTCTGCATTGCAAAATCCAAATCTTACCATGTCTATTTTTCTCATTTCTAGTCAAAATATCTCATCACACTTAAAATAAGACACAATCACCTAAAGCACAGGTGTCAAACATGCAGCCCGGGGGCCAAATCTGGCCCGCCGAAGCGTCACCCCTGCTCTAAGGTGTATTCACGTAATTTCAATTTCAATAAAATAGAGCAAGTACAAGAAAATTAATTAAAATTTCAAATAATTTCTTTTAAATTTCTTTTATTTATTCATTTTATTTCATTGGTTTATTTAATGGGGACCATGCACATTTATGAACATTGCTGTATAAAAAATACAACCATGTAAATATGCCAGAATGAGTAAAAATAACTACTTTTCATCTGCAGTCCCTAGGCAGGTCACAAAAACAAAACATAAAACAGCCAACATTAACACATCACTCGTTCACTATAAATTAAAAAAAAAAAAAATTAAAAGTACATATAATGATGACATAGGCATCATCAAAACAAAGAAACAGACAAACAAATAAACAAAAAACAAATAGACAAAGGATGATCACAGAGGCATTAGCCTGTACATTCACCTCTATACTTACAACTAAACAGAGACAGTATGTATGCATGTTCAGTTTAATAAGGAACAGATCTGGTCATTTTATACACTGTTGCACTGTTTTTTTGTTTTGTTTTTTTTTTAATCTCTTATCATGGAATGTCCTATCCCTTTCGAATATACAAATTAAGTAATATTTTGTTTTCATGCATATGTGTAAGTTTTCAAGTTTTCTTGCAATCTGTTTTATTTCTAAGGACTACTAAGTAGGATTATTTTTGTTTTGTTGCAAATGTGAAACTGAACTGAACTGATTGTAACAATGTGATTCATTATTGATAGATATAGTGTAACTGGGACTCATCATTGCAGCAGGTCAAAGGTCATTACTGTGTATAAACAGGAATAAAAAAGAGAAATGCACCTGAAAACAATATTATTCTAACTGTATGGGCTGCAGTGTATATCTGGCGCTAAAGTGGTATACATTATTACTTTAACTGGCAGAGATATAATAATATATAATAAACCATAAGAATAAGTTGTATTTGACGTGCTAATATCAGTTTTAGTCTGGATCAAATCACTGAAGTTGTTTTGAATCCATCACTGCCAGGCACTTGAAGGTATTACTCCTTGTAGTTATAATAAAGCATTTCAGTATTATACTATTTTTAATCATTAGTCACTGGGCCGGTAGTATTTTTTATTTTTTTATCTAGTGGAAATAGGCTCCCTATGATCAAAACAGAACCTTTATAAAAATATACACTTTAATGACCAGATAGACTTCAGGAGGAATTCATCAAGAGATTTTCTAATACACTTTTATAGAGAAATGATGAGAAATGTAGCTCCATGATCATACATTTCTATTCATTTCTGTGGGGTTAATGGTCGCATTCTAACTAAAGATATCAGCTTCTCTATCGCTAATGCACAAAACACACACTGACCAACCATAATCATAACACAACATGCCTAAAGCTAATTCCCACCATTACTTTCACTCTAACCCTCAAAACAAAATGGGAAGCTGTGATTTTTCTCCCATAATGCAAGAAAAACATGGACAATCAAAACACACACACACGCACACACACACACTACCGCTAATAATAGTAACCATTCTGTTCATTATGGTATCTAACCCTTTCATGCATGAATTATTAGAACCTTAATCAAGATTTTTTTTTTTTCCTCAGTGTTTTATTCCTGTTTTTCCTGAGTGCTTTTATTCCTCTTTTTCCATGAGTGTTTTATTCCTCTTTTTCCTGTTTTATTCCTTTTTTCCTGACTGTTTTTATTCCTCTTTTTCCTGAGTGTTTTTATTCCTCTTTTTTCCATGAGTGTTTTTATTCCTCTTTTTTCCTGACTGTTTTTATTCCTCTTTTTTCCTGAGTGTTTTGATTCCTCTTTTTCCCTGAGTGTTTTTATTCCTCTTTTTCCCTGAGTGTTTTTATTCCTCTTTTTCCAGTGTTTTTATTCTTCTTTAGGCATGAAAAAAAAATGTGATTGAATTTTTTTATGAACCTATTTTTCAGAGTTGCACAAATGTTTTCTCAGCTGGACACCATGCGTTTTACTTTTAGAAGCAAAGAAACATGTATTTACTGATTTACTTTGAAAACTATGAAAAAAAAGGAAAACATTTTTATTGCAGCTAATCAGATGTTTTCTCACATTTTAACGTACTCTAATACTAGTTATTGCTCATTTCATGGAGATAATATGCAAAAAAAAGTTAATTTAATCTAATAACAATAAGCTTTTTTTTTTTACACTCAAACATGACAGCAGATTATTATTATTTATCTAGAACTGCAAAATTACAGTGATGGTATGAATTGCAGTGTATGGGATGATGCATAAGTGTCCACTGTGTTAGATGATATGGAACTAAAACAACAAAATCCATGAATATACAAAAGTACAGCTTTGAACAGCTGTCCACTGTGGTGACCACTATGCATGAAAGGGTTAAATCTGCAGAAAAAAGGCCACTTCAACTGCACTTCTACATTTCTATTTCTGTATTGACCTTGGACAATCTTTTTAAAGTGAATTCTTAGTTTGTATTATCTGGTCACTCAGTGTATGTGGTCGTACTTACCTGTATTTCCACTGGTGCTTTTATGAGGAATGACACAATGAATAACCCTGATGACTAAAATAGAATGACAGGAAGAACACTGGCTCATACTTTGACCAATTTAACAAACGTCCATGGATTTGTGTTTAGTTCAGCTGGTTCTTACATGCTGTATGGAAACTATAAAATACCACTGTTGACTTTAATGGACTAATGGCATAATGATTCAATGCTGAAAATACTCAGCATGGGAAAATAAGAGCAAAGTAAAGCTACAACACAATGATTTTTGCTTCTGTTAGCTTTAGCTTTTATGTAGCTACTGTTAAAATTGATTTATCTGACTAAAGGACAGTTAATGTCTATGCACAGATCTGTAGGCTCACAGTGAAATGTCGAAATTCATTGTGCAGAAAAACCACATACCAACATTTTATTTAATTCAAAACCAATAAATATATCTTTTTTTTTTTTTTCCCTCAGCACTCATTTCACATTGATTGCTCAAATGTGGCGATTCATATCATTTTATAAATGTGGCCAAAAAATAAATAGAAGTAAATATATCTATGAGGAGTCACAGTGTCGAGAAAAGGGCAAGTGCATGTTAGTTAAAACCCCTCCAGCTGATGTTGCTTTCTTTTTTTTCCTCAGACAGATGCCAAGATTTTCAACACCGTGGTCGAAAGTTATAGTTCAATAAAACCCCAAACAGGACAGCAGCTAACAGCTTAACAGTGACCCATCACCTCACAAAAGCACGCATCCGGTGCATTTGTGCTGTTGTTGTCTTATCAGGCAGAGATAGGGGCAGCCGGGCGGACTCTCTCAGGACCTCTGTTGAACCTCTGAACCTGCAGGCTGTTGTCATGACCTCTAACCTCCAACGCATGTACTCACACACCTACACACACACACTGATAACTGTCGCACACCCTCATTTTAGCTCTGTTCGCTCAGTCAACACCGTCACACTCTCACAGCCTCACACATACGAGAACACACACAAACACACACACACACACTGACCTAAACTAACAGGCTCTTTCCATTTAAAGGGGCTTCAGTGGTTTGGGCAAACACTGATTTGTGGGTGTGTATGTACAGAGGTGGAGGAACTATTCAGATTATTTACTATAAATTCTGCTACAATAAAGTAGGGGTTGCCAAACTTTTTCAGGTCAGGACCCAAAACAGAAATTTGATCTCTCTTGGACCCAAACTGACAAAAGTCTATTTTAAATTGCCATGACAACTTTTTATTGACCATTCATAGTCGACACTGACCAATAATGTTAGCTAGCAGCACCTTTAAACAGAGCATGTATTTGTGGATCTATTGCTGCTTTTCCACTGATGGTATCAAATCATCTTGGCCTGACTTTACTGGGCTTTTGGCTCAGGTTTAGTACCAGACCGATGCATTTCCGCTACAGGTATAGGACACCTTCAGCATGGATGGTTGTCATATGCTGCGTTTCCACTACGTCAGGGGTGTCAAACTCATTTTAGTTCAGACGCCACAGTCAGCCCAACTGGATCTCCAGTAAAATAATAACAGTGAAAATAGTAAAAATTATATTATGATCAGGTTTAAATCTACAAAGTTTCCTTAAAAATCTGAATAACATGAACAACTTGAATTGTCTTAAGAAAAAAAAGTGCAATTTTAATAATATTATGCCTCGGTTTATCAGTTTATCATTTACACATGTGCATTACAATCGCAAAAAACATTTAGTAACAGGCAGAATATTGGTAAAATTGCAATTATTTTCTTAAGACATTTCCATTTGTTCATATTTGTTCAGGTTCACATTTTTTGTAAAAGTATGATTGGGTAATGTGAACATTTTCATGTAATTTAACTTCTTTACACCAAAAAAAAAAAAAAAGAGAACATGTGGGGTTGTCATTATTTATAGGTTATTATGATAATTTTTACTGGTCTGACCCACTTGAAATCTAATTGGACTGTATGTGTGTGTATGTGGAACCTGAATTAAAATGACACTGACACCACTGATTGTTAATTTCTTAAGTGTAATTACTGCATTTCACAAGTTCATCCCGCAGGATGGATTGGACCTTTGGCGGGGCAGATTTGGCCACCGGGCCACATGTTTGACACCTGTGCATTACGTGGTACTGGCTCGACTCAACTCGACTCGGCCTTTTTGCGTTTCCATTACGAAAAAGGACCTGGAATCTGGTACCCGGTACTAGTTTTTGGTATCACCTCCGCTGAGGTCCAAAACTGGGGACCAGATACAAAACGTGTCGTGTAAACACTGCAGACCACTGATGGGTCAGAGAGTTGTCTCTGTGACCCGCCGTTTTCCAAAAAACAGATGCGGAAGTTTACGGTAGGTTAATCCACATGATGACAGCCTGCAAAACTACACCGTTCAGTCAGGAGATTCAGTCTTTGGTGGCCGACATAAAAATTCAGCATGAGTTTGATGGGACAACACGCAATGAGCGAGTTTATCAGCGACTCTCTGAGCAGACCACACAGAAGTAATGCACTGCATCGCTATGACGTCCAGGTACTGAAAAGTCTGTAGTATCCTGTAGTGGAAACGGTCCCTGGAATAGTATCTGGTACTCAAGTCGAGTCGAGCCAGTTCCACGTAGTGGAAACGCGGCAATAGTGATGCAACATCATGTCAGCACAACTGCAGCTCCAGTGCAGTAAGAAACTTAGAACTTATTACCCCACCCCCTGAGGGGGAGGCAAGGGGTATTGTTTTTGGTTCGGTTTGTTCTTTGTTTGTTTGTTAACACTCTAACAGCAAAACTATTGGTTGAATTCATACCAAACTGGGTTTATAGATTGCCAGTGACCCAGAATAGGTGTGATTACATTTTGGGAACAGTAGGTTAAAGTTTCAATTTTTTATTAATTTTACACACACCACACCCATTTACTTATAGTGGGCGAAATTTCACATGTCTGTAGCAGCAAAACTATTGGTTGAATACATACCAAATTTGGTTTATTTATTGCCAGTGACCCAGAATAGATGTGATTACATTTAGTGAAATGTAGGTCCAAGTTAACATTTTTAATTAATTTTTTTTACATTTTTTTCTCTTCCATTTACTTATAATGGCAGAGATTTCACGTCAATAAAAACGTCAATTTTGTTTCAATTTACTTCAAACTTGGCACATATATAGAAGCAATTGATATGCTGACATCAGCGCACACATAGACATGATGACATCAGCTGAATCGATACCAACAGAAGCTACGATACATGTGAGAGGCGGGGTTTGTTGTGCCTGGCACCACTTGTTATACTTACAACGCTTATATACTCGTCGTGATAAGTGTTGGTAATGACTTAATGCTTAAAGGTGATTTATTTGACATTACATTTCTTTTCTTTTTTCCTTTTCTTTTTTTCATTAGCCTACAAATTTTGTAAAAACAAAACTCCATTTTCTAAACATTCAGCCACCAGTGTACTCTAAATTAAATTAAATCATCAAGATACAGCCTACTTGAAATTTTTTTCCGATATTTTTAGAAATGTTCTTTTGTATTTTAGACTGGCTTTGTGTCCCACTTTGTAACATAATCACACATATATGTGGCATAGCTAAGATTCTGGATTGACCAAACTATGACCAGCATGATTTCACAGCACATTTAGTTTAGTTTTAGCTCACTTAGAACCTCAGAACCTATAAGTAGTATCTGATTGTATTTTGTGGTCCCTACTTTCACATAATGGAAACACAGAAACAGGCTGGGCTAAGTCGAGGTGAGTTTAGCCGATGCTGTCAGTGGAAAAAAAACGGCATATGTAGAGCTAAAACCATGAACAGAGTGTTGAAGCCTCTGACACACTCTAGCCTCAACTCACATCAGCTTGTTATGAGTAAGTTATTTTATCGTATGAAAAAAGGACGGTTTGATAACTGTATTGACCATCGGGCATGTGGAGGTAATAAATCACACATCTGGTTTGTGATTTAATGTGACATCCTCGCATCTCTGTGGACTTCAGCCCCAAAATGCATTGCAGAAGCACCACTCCAGCTCCTATGAATGTGTTATTTTTATGTTTATGTATTGCATGAATGAGTGATACTGTCTACATGAAATCTGTGAGAAATGCTCAAAGTAAAGTCAAGTAAATATAGTCCTGGCAGTGTTGCGTGTGTGTCTGTTTGTGTGTGTTGCGTTGGCATGCTTGTGTGTGTTAGAGGTTAATCTGCCCCCGAAGGCGAACACTAAAGGAAAGGGAGTGGTGGTCAGATGTAGAGTTCTTTTTGGCTGTAGGAAAATGCAAACACACACAAACACACACACACACAACCTGTTAAAAGCAGTACACTCTCTTAGCTTTTGTTATGCAAAGTGATCCCTGGAAGCGCCGACAATAAAGTCATCTCCTCCGTTCCCAGGGGAGTTTCCACCATTAGAAGGTAAAATACGGCCAGCGATGAAGCACAGATCTCTTGTAACAAAGTCCACATGCAGACCTGATCAAACCAGCACGTTTCCTGTCACTTCTCCTCACTTCTAACTCCCCTGATGGATCCCAATTGTTGTCAGGCCTCTAAATAAAACAGATAACTACACACACTCTGTCATGTCTGCCTTTGTTCCCCCGGTGGCGGCTCGCACCCAGGCAGGTTTAAGGTTGTAAATGACGAGTACCTTCTTCATCTCGGTGGCTTTGCATCGAGCGGAGAAGGCAAGGTGTCGAGGCCTAAGTAGTGAAACTCCTGCTGATCCAAACATTTCTCATCTTCATCCTGAGACAGCAGGGATACGAGGAAAAAAAGCGCGAGCAGGCTCTGGTCTTTGATCAAAAGCCTGCCTGAGAAAAATAGAAGGAGAGAGAGCTTTTCAGGAGAATCTGTAGGTCTGAACAAGTAAGGAAATGAGCAGGAGTTGTAAGAGGACGCATATAGAGGGAGATGTGGAGAGGAGATTACAGGGAATGGAAGGAAAAGAGGAACAGAGCTACAGGCACAAGAAACTCAACAGGGTTGGCAGCCATGTATTTCATGTTTTAATGGAGAAAATATCACACAATGCTTAAAACCATGATGTTTTGTTCACCAGAAATTCTGTTCCTCTACTTTTGCACATACACGTGGCATGAGCTAATTCTTTTTAGTGTTTTTATTAGTATTTTTTTAGTTGTTTAAGTAAGATTAATACAGTTTATCCACAATATTTGACAAATATCTCGCTAAGTATAAGTTCATATTAAAGTTTCCTGATTTGTGATGTATGAGGGGCGACTGAAAAGTTCTGAGCCTAACGTGGAAAGGATTAAGATATGAAGACCAAACTTTGGTCCATGAAATCTTTCACATATCTTAATCCTATCCACTAAATTTCCTGGTCACAGCAATCTTTTTCCCTGTTTTACAGGTCCATGAAATTTCTGTATCAAGTGTTTTCTGAGAAATGGACAAACTTGAGTATCGGGCTGTCATCCAGTACGTGTACGACAGTGGCAGCTGCTTGTCTTTCAGACAGGGGAAGCTCATTGTCGGCTTACATCAAAAAAAAAAAAAAAAAGTCAAGTTATTTAAACATACATACAAACATACAAATGCTCAGTGACTTTATCGTACCAAGTAGGCGTCTTTTCCAGGAACTTGACCAGTGTCCTCTGAATGTCCAGCAGACCTAGGCTGCTCAGATTGCCTTGGCCCATTGTGTTGTGGGTGTAAGACTTCAGCCTTTTTAAACAAGAGATGTTCCTTTCACTCCGACCTAGCCGACAGTATGATTGATTTAACTATCTACAAAATGATATTAAACTCGAATAAGAAATGATTAAATTATGTAACTGAAACAAGAAAACGCTGAAATTATGTTAAATTAAAACAAGGAAGTCCAATGAGTGTGTTTTATTTACAGTGCAAGAAATGAACGAGTAATTTCGTAGTGGTTTCTCTCTCGATTTCACAGCAGAATGTGTGACGATATTAAACTGAACTGTGTCAGCGAAGGAGTAGATCTCAAAATAGCTGTCAATCAAAAAGGATTCAGCCTTTCAACTGATCCTCCAATCAGCACGTGGGATTCTGGCGTCCAGCCCAGCCGAGCTCCGCCCACAGCTCCATTCACCCCAGACGCCCAGCGTCCGGGGGCGGGACAACATCATGGCATTTATCCAATTACCGTCCAGTTTTGAGGCAATAAAAAAAACTGTTCCACTCAGTCCCATTGACGCCCAAAGACGCCCGCAGTCTACGGACAAATGCACTGAACAGAGTTCAAATGAGAAAACAGCGCAACGGGAATGTATGAGAAGTGAACAACATCGAGTCTGTTGATTTGTGATAAAGTTGATTCTGAACGAACTCGTCTGTGAGATGAACGTGTTCTAACACATTTGTAGTCAATGAAATGTCAACACAACCGTACATATTTAACCATTTAATTTTCGTAATTTTAGGGGAAGCCGAGCTTCCCTTGCAGTCTATGAGAAATCACCACTGGTGTACGACCTTTGTCTTCTTTGGGGTTGGTGACATTAGATGTGTCCATTGTTTGACTGCTCCTTGGTCTCAGGCTGATAGTGATGGACCCAAGTCACATCCATAGTCACTAATCAGCCCGATACTCAAATTTGTCCATTTTTCAGGAAACATTGATACAGAAAGTTCAGGGACCTGTAAAACAGGGAAAAAGATTGCTATGACTAAGAAATTTAGTGGATAGGATTACGATATGTGAAAGATTTCATGGACCAAATTTGGTCTTCATATCTTAATCCTTCCCATGTTAGGCTCAAAACTTTTTAGTTGCCCCTCGTACATATTTTCCTGTTTCTCTTTTTCCATCAGTGGATCAACCGTCAGTTCACCACTATACTTTATTTTAAGACCAAATACCCACAAAAGAGAAAGTCCTCCAACATAAAGTACATTTACGCTATCGAATTTACAAAGCGAATAGTTTCCCAGGTTGCTACATCCAGCACACACAGAGCAGCATTAGCATTATGTAAAGTATTACTTCTGCTAAGAATTACTGCCTTTTTTTTCTGAATACTAACAGTGATTGTTAAAGCACTATTTCTGAAACCACTAACACCTGTAGCCAAACTGGATGCACATTCTCTGCTTTTCCTTGTTTCATCACATGTGATGTGGATGAAGTCTGTGGTCAAACCCACACAACAGTCCTCATTCAACCTATTTTTTTCTGTCTGTTTTCTAGCACAAATTTAGTTGTTTTGTCCCATAGCATTGTTGTTTGAGGAGTGGGGAAGGGGGGGTATTTGTGCTGACGGTTTTGTATGTTTGGTGTACACACATTTCAATACTGAGGTGTGTGTGTGTTTACGACATATATGGCCTGTGCACAGAAAGAGTGAAATCCACAGGTGTTTGTTATTTGTTCTGCCTGTGTGTAGTTAGTGTTGATGGTCTGTGTGTACTTTATTGATGCAACACAATCTTCTGCAGGAGTTTGACAGGTGTTGCAAGTTTTTTTTTGCTTGTTCAATATACATAGAATTTTGGTGGTTTGATGTGAGTTTGTGTGGTTAGTGTGTAGAGTTTTGGGCAAAAACTGCAGAAAGTTTTAAATATTGTGAATAATCAGGGGAAAAAAGCCATGCATATCCAATTTTTACCCTCCTTTCAGCTATTTTCCTCTGCTCTGTGGTTCTCGACTGGTCTGGCATGGGGACCCACTATCACCCCCCCCAATGACAAGCCATAACCCAAATTGACAAAATTTCAACTTCTCAAATTTATTTAATGATAATGATATGATAATGATAAACTAACATGACCAGCAGGTGATGATGGTAAATATGGAAATATTCCCTTCAAACAATAAAGTAGGTACAGTTTAACCCTTTCATGCATAGTGGTCACTACAGTGGACAGTTATTCTCCAGCTGTTCTCTTGTATATTCATGGATTTTGTTGTTTTAGTTCCATATCAGCCAACACAGTGGACGCTCATGCACCATCCCATACACTGACATTCACACCATCACTGTAACTTTGCTGTTCTTGATAAACCTGATCTGCAGTGACATGTTTGAGTGTAAATCAATAGCTAATAAAAATGGGAATATGATAAAATGTGAGAAAACATCAGATTAGCTGCATTAAAAATGTTTTGATTTTATAGTTTTCACACAGTATATCACTGTCTGATATTGCATTCTTTGCTTCAAAAATTAAACACATGGTGTCCAGTGGATTGGACATTTTTGGAACTCCATGAAAAATTAAGAAGGTAGATTTTTCTTTATTGTTTTAACCAAAAAATATATATAAAAAAAAAAAAAATCAATTAAAAAACAACAACAAAACTTTTCAATCAAAGAAAAAAAGTGTTCAAATTAAAAATTTTTGGATTGTAAATATATATATTTTTTGCATTCAAACCCTTTTTTTATTGTTTTTTTTTTTTAGTCAAAGCAATAAAGAAACAAATCAACCTTCTTAAAAAATAGGTTCAATAAAAAAAATTCAGTCGCATTGTTTTTTCATGCCTAAAGAGGAATAAAAACACTCAGGAAAAAAATCTAGACTAAGGTTCTCATAATTCACGCATGAAAGGGTTAACCAAAACCAAAAAGTGGAGTTCATTAATCATAAAGTTGACATAACAATCAGAACATTTAAGTAACGGCTATTTTTAACACGCTTGGTGTTTTCATAAAAATAAATTCAATTAATAAAGTAAACTAGTGTTTCTTCACTTTATTTTTTTGCCCAGACAAAGGCCCACAACCCACTGAAAACCAGTTTGCAGCCCACTTTTGGCTCTCAACCCACCAGTTGAGAATCACTGCTTTAAAGAACTTAATCGTGAACACGCATGGGGGCATATTAAATACATTTGTTAAAATACATGGGAAAAAGCAAAACAATAAACAAGCAGTGTAGTAAAAGTCAAAGAAGAACACTGCACTTGTTTGTGTAAGTCTCTTCAGACCCTTGACCTCATTATAAGAACTGTCTTCTTTGCTTTTTGCTCCTCAGTTTCTTGTTCGTCAAAATGTCACAATACAGCTTTGGTTTGCAGTAACCTACTCCACTGTAAGGGAAAAGAAAAAAGGTCATTATTTCCCCTGATCGCTATACAGCTTCCACCTTTCTGAAAAGAGGGAAAACAGTTGTAAACCATCTCCTATCATTATCACTCCTTTTCATTTCTCACCGGAGGAGCATCCTGAGCCCAACAAAGGTTCCAGGAATGTGTCTTCCTCGCTCCCAGGCAGTGCTCCGGCCTCAGGAATGTGGAGGAGGAGGAGGAGGAGGAGGAGGAGGAGGGGAGGGGAGGAGGAGGAGGGAGCTGAATGAAAGAAGAGGAGGAGTCCTGTGCTTGTGTCCCCCCTCGGTGTGGATTCAATCCTCTAGGTGTCCCAGCGTGAGAAAGAACAAAGACGCAGAGGAGGAGAGCATGGCGTTCCTTCAAGGCCCCATGCTTTGCGTCGCTAATTGCAGGAATGAGAGGAATGGTGCGATGGAGTCCCACAAGGTGCTGGGATTCTATCTGTCAGTCTGTGCAACAGCAGCAAACATGAAGTATCTGCATATTTAAAAACAAAAGCCACTGACGGTGATGCTGCCTCAAGGTGGAGCAAACATTTAGAACACATGTAGGCAGGCAGCGCAAGAATGCATTCATAATCCGTGTATTATTCGTTCACTCGTTTTTCAATTTAAAACCAAAAATTAAAAAAAAATTAAAAACACACTCATTTATTTGTTTTCATTTTCAAAACCACAATGAAAAACGGATAAAGGTTCGTTTTTCCATTTCCCGATTTTGTGCTCAAATGAAACATGGGAAAAACGGATAATGACTGTTTCATCCGATTTTGCTATTTTCAATATAGTTCAGTTGTTTGACCCAGAAGTAGTCGTTACTAGGGAAAAAATAAACATACGGAATCATGGCCGGACTGGAGAAATATTTGCTATAATTAAGCAGCTGTTTGATATGGAAGCATATATCATTCACAACACAAAAAAAACCAACAAAAATTGGCACTTTTTCTGAATGAATGAGATACTGTTTTCTGAAAAAAATTAAATTCAGCTCTGTTTTTCTGAATTAAGAAGAAAATTAATTTGTTAATTGAGAAAAACAGAGCCGAATTTATTTTTCTGTGTGAATGCAATACGCTTCCTACGTATCAAACAGCTGCTTAATTATAGCCAAATATTCCTCCAGTCCGGCCATGATTCCATTTGTTTATTTTTTTTCCTAGTAACGACTGCTTCCGGGTCAAATAAACAAATGGAATCATGGCCGGACTGGAGGAATATTTGGCTATAATTAAGCAACTGTTTGACATTGTACGGAAGTGTATTGCATGCACACAAAAAATTAATTCGGCTCTGTTTTTCTGAATTAATTAATTCAGAAAAACAGAGCCGAATTTAATTTTTTCACAAAACAGTATCTCGTTAATTGGGAAAATTCCGTTTGTTTATTTTTTTCCCTAGTAACGACTACTTCGGGTCAGACAACTTAACTATATTGAAAATAGCAAAATCAGACGAGACGGTCGTCATCCATTTTTTCCATTTTTTGTTTGAGCACATAATCGGAAATGGAAAAAACAAACCGTTATCAGTTTTCATTCTGGTTTTGAAAATGAAAACGAAAAAAAAAAAACGAGTTTTTTTTTGTTTTTGATTTTAAATTGAAAAACAAAAGAACGAATGATACACGGATTATTCATAGTTAGCACTGGAGAAGGAAAATTATAACAAAATATGCAAACATATAAAGAAAAAAAACATGAAAGCAGGCATTCTCTGTAAATTTACTCCATTATATATAATTTGGCTTTCAAAACATTAAAATAACCAAATATGACCAGAATAAACTACTATTACAAGGAAATATAACCTATTTATCTAACCCTAACCTTCATTTGTACAATCAGAACAACTAAACCAGCCTAAAACTGAGCAGAATCTCTAGTTTATACAATGCATGAGCAGTCTTTTCTGATCCAAGAGGCAGTTCAGCTCTGAAACCATTCGTTTTGTCAGTGGAGCTGCTCAGTGACACGTTAAGCAGGACCACGGTGATTCGTCTCAGGCTCCGTGATGGAAGTTGCTTTGTGAACACACTGAGCAACACCCTGCCTTTTGTACACGCTCCACACAAAGGTCAAATGAGTGGAGAAAAATGTGGTTACAATTACAACAGAGAGACAACGGTAAATAAAGACAAAAATGTTATTGTTCTTCTTACATGCCCACACTTGCATTCTCCATCTACATTACAGTGTCAAAACAGTATGAGTATAAAACATTAAAGTAGCTGCATGACAAGCAAGATACTGCAAAATGCATCTAAACTGCTCTTAACTATTTGTAGGTTATTCATCCTGGACACAACACTGACTCCTGGAAGAAACAGTCGACTGTTTACTTTGCCTTAAAACGTCAACACACAGCATCATTCTTGACACTTCCATGTGAAAATATGACCATTTGAGTGAAAAGCTTGGATTTTGTACATTTTAATGTCATTTATGACTCTTTTAAAAATGCTAATCCATCAAATGGTGAAGTGTTGTCATATGAGGGCATGTAGACTATATAGGGGTCCATATATGGGTCTGTTTTTGTGATTAAATTTTATATCACCTTACCTATATAATTGTCACAGAAATGTAATAGTCAATTTAATGTAATAGTCGCTATGAACTCTATTTGGTGTCCACAGTCTTTGTGTGCTCTGATAAAACAGGAGCATCAAAGCATGGATGACAAGACAAAGGCAAACAGCTTCTACCCAAGAGCAATCATTACACTGAAATCTGCAATAACTAAACACATGCAATAATCAACAATGTACAACAATCATAATCAATAATGTGCAACAATGGAAATCAATAATAATCAATATCACAATCAGCAATTTATAATAACCAACAATGTGAAATAATGGAAAACCAATGTAATAACCATAATCAGTAATGTGCAATAACGAAAATCTAAAATGTGCAATAACTACTGTATTTACCGCTTACTGTTCTCTGCACTTTAACTATGTATCAACGTGTGAATGTGACGTAGCAGAATGACAGAGGGGCAGAGTGTAAGTGTCTTTTTTTTTTTTACAGTTTTTTTCTGCTTTTACTATGTTTTGTTGTTTTTTTTTGCATTGTATATTCCTTTTTTTTGCTAAAGAAGTACCTTTTGGTTTTTTTTATAAGTGCATCAGAATTTCGTTGTGTATGTTCTGTGTATACAATAACAATAAAAGGAATCTTAAATCTTGAATCTTGTATATATAATTTCCGATCTATTCTGTCATTGAGTATTTGTTAATGTTGCAAGCCACAAGCAAGTGACAAATTAATGGAAAAAACCTGAAGAGAGCATTTCCTTCCTGGATGATACTGTCTCTATCTTTTTCTTTTTTTTTCCCGAATATACAACAAAACAAAGTAATCTTCTTAGTCCTTAGAAATTAAATAGATAGTAAGAAATCATGGAAAAAAAAAACCTTATACATATACATGAAAGCAAGTATGACCTAATTTGTACAATCGAAAAGCAGTAGAAGGAAGTAGAACTTATTTAATCCCGCCCTTCTCACCACCAACAGTCTATCCTTTAGCTTCTTATCAGCAGAATATATGAAAATCAGTCCCTTAGATCTCTTATGAGTAATTATCCTCACTTATCATCACACATACATACATACACACCAGTGGCGATTTCTCATAGACTGCAAGGGAAGCCCGGCTTCCCCTAAAATTATGAAAATTAAATGGTTAAATATGTACGGTTGTGTTGACATTTCATTGACTACAAATGTGTTAGAACACGTTCATCTTAAAGATGACTTCGTTCAGAATCAGCTTTATCACAATCAATGGGCGCGATGTTGTTCACTTCTCATACATTCCCGTTGCGCTGTTTTGTCATTCGATCTCTGCTCAGTGCATTTGTCCGTAGACTGCGGGCATCTATTGGCTTCAATGGGACTGAGTGGAACAGTTTTTTCATTGCCTCAAAACTGGACGGTAATTGGATAAATGCCACGATGTTGTCCCGCCCCCGGACGCCGGGCATCTCTGGGGGTGAATGGAGCTGTGGGCGGAGCTCGGCCGGGCTGGACGCCAGAATCCCACGTGCTGATCGGAGGATCAGTCGAAAGGCTGAATCCCATTTGATTGACAGCTGTTTTCAGATCTACTCCTTCACTGACACAGTTCAGTTTAATACCGTCGCACATTCTGCTGTGAAATCAAGAGAGAAACCGCTACGAAATTACTCGTTCATTTCTTGCACTGTAAATAAAACACACTCATTGGACTTCCTTGTTTCAATTTAACATAATTTCAGCGCTTTCTTGTTTCAGTTACATAATTTAATCATTTCTTGTTCGAGTTTAATATTGTTTTGTAGATAGTTAAATCAATCAAACTGTCGGCTAGGTCGGAGTGAAAGGAGCATCTGTAGTTTAAAAAGGCTGAAGTCTTACACCCACAACACAATGGGCCAAGGCCGTCTAAGCAGAGAGGACACTGGTCCAGTCCCTGGAAAAGACGCCTAGTTGGTACGATAAGGTTACTGAGCATTTTCTTAAAAAGGAACGGAGGGCCGAATGTATTATTTAAATAACGTAACTTTTTTTTTTTTTTTTTGATGTAAGCCGACAATGAGCTTCCCCTGTCTGAAAGACGAGCAGCCGCCACTGATACACACCCATATTGACATACCACAAAAGTAAATAAGGACATACATACATACATACATACATACATACATACATACGTAAATCCTTGAAGGCAACACAAATGAATACACAGTAAACAATAAGACAAAGTAGACAAAAACAGCAATCAAACAAAACATAATCTATCTGATCTAATTTTGGACCAATCTGCAGAACTATCATCAAAACAACCAACAAGATAATATTTTTTTTTATACTGTGTGTTTATCCCTCTATTACAGTTCACAGAACACAGTGAACCAACACCTTAGTAACACTTGGTTAGACTTTTCTTATATTTGACACTAGTGCATATGTCAGGTTTGCAGTTTATCCTTTTTGTAACTCAGTTCACACCAGTCCTGTTGGCTTTAATGTAGAAAGTAAGTAAATGACAGGCACAGGCTCAGCAGTGGACACTTAAAAAGGACATTGCACTAAAAATGAATCACTACAAGAGGAATTGTGCTGACTGGGGATTTCTATTAGTGAAAGGTGATGGGTTTAACTGCTACAGAAGATGTCCTAATGACACAGAAAGCCTTAACACACACATGCAGCCACAAAAGACCAATAAAACAGTGTCTTTTAGCACTTCTACTACAGGCCCAGGAAGCAGTAAATACCAGACATGAGCGTTGTGTATCTGTGTGTGTCTTTGTGTCGCACTGACCATGAACTACTCTGCTCTATCTTCTCTCTCTATCCCCCCTCCCACCCACCCACTCTCATATCTTTTGATTATTGAGCCGGTTTGTAGAAAACATAAATCAGGGAGCTGCCAAAGAAATAATCTCCATGGGAAAGGAAGATTCCAGCTAGAGGAGGTGGTGAGGATTCAGCTGAAAAACAGGTGCGCTGCTTTCATTCTCTAACTGCAGGTCACAGATGGAGAACCAGTCTGGCAACAATAAAGTCTCCAGTGATGGTTCCTGTCTTTCTTTCTCTTTTAGGATACACCAGGCTACAAAGGATTGTGGGAGTAGTTAAACAGACAGGTATTCTAAATTAGAAATATTAGTCATGTATTTTTCACAATTTCACACTTTTAAACCCTTTATAGGCCACTCATAGACATCCACTGAAATTCAAATTTTCAACCTCAGTGTGTTAGAGTGTTAGTGTGGTGGAGGACATAATAAGACTTTATTACTTTTGTCAAATTTTTCACAATTTTTTACGGTGATGTAGAAAATCAAGGTCAGTGAAGTTACCATATTTGGTTCCTTACCCGTAAGTGGCCAATATATATATATATATATATATATATATATATATATATACAGGGTGTCCCATAAGTCTCCATACATAGGAGACATAATACATTCCATACATATATGGTTCTAACATGTATTTCTTTATATTTCTTCTTTATAGTTCTTCAGCAGTGGAGGACACGCATTGAAATGTGTTCCCGACAAAATGGCAGTCTATAGAGCATATTATAAATAAAAAATGGTTTATGTCAAGAAACGTTTATATTTCCTATGTATGGAGACTTATGGGACACCCTGTATATATAAGAAAAACACATGTAACATGTAAGGAACATGAATTTTAGAACATTAGAAGAACATATGTGCTGATCCAGACCAAGGTTATAATAGTTTTGGATTTTTATTATAGTTTAGTTTTATTTAGTTTTGACTTTTTTTTCTCTAATTCAGTTAGTTTTAATTAATGTTTTAGAGCAGGTTTGCTAGTTTTTATTAGTTTTCATTATTTTCTAAATGCTTAGTTTTAGTTTAGTTTTAGTATCAATTTTAGTTTTGTCGTATCTTTGAGAAGTGATGAGAAGAGAAGTGATGAGAAGTGACGGACCGTGAAGTACCGTATGGTTGCATATTTTTGTATACTTTAGTGTATTTTTTGCATATTTTTTGAATACTTTAGTATGTTTTAGTTTATTTTTGCATTTTTTGTATACTTTAATGTATTTTGCATATTTTTAGTATACTTTAGTATGTTTTAGTGTATTTTTGTGTATTTTTGTATACTTTAGTGTGTTTTGCATGTTTTTAGTATACTTTAGTATGTTTTTAGTGTATTTTTGCATATTTTTTGTATACTTTAGTGTATTCTTGCATATTTTAGTATACTTTAGTATGTTTTTAGTGTATTTTTGCATATTTTTTGAATACTTTAGTGTATTTTTGCATATTTTTTGTTTACTTTAGTATGTTTTTAGTGTTTTTGCATATTTTTTGGTATACTTCAGTGTATTTTGCTTATTTTTAGTATTCTTTAGTATGTTTTTAGTGTATTTTTGCATATTTGCGTAAACTTTAATGTATTTTTGCATATTTTAGTATACTTTAGTACATTAATAGGTACTTTTGCATTTTTAGTGTAGTTTAGTATAGTTTTTAGTGTTTTTGCATATTTTTAGCATACTTTAGTACATTTTTAGTGTATTTTTGCATATTTTTAGTGTACTTTAATATAGTTTTTAGTTTGTTTTTTGCATATTTTTTGTATACTTTAGTGTATTTTTGCATATTTTTAGAATACTTCAGTACATTTTTAGTGTATTTTTTCATATTTTTAGTGTAGTTTAGTATAGTTTTAGTGTATTTTTGCATATTTTTGTATACTTTAGTGTATTTTTGCATATTTTTAGAATACTTCAGTACATTTTTAGTGTATTTTTGCATATTTTTGTATACTTTAGTGTATGTTCACTGTAGTGGTGGGGGAGAAACGTTTGTATTTGTCATTATTTCTAGTTTATTCTGTTCTTATTTGACTGATTCTGTTCCACTTTAGCTCATACTGGTCTAAATGTGGAACCTGAACTAACATGAGTCTAAAACAGTGAATGCCAAACATACAAATGTGCATTAAAGATGGCACCTTAGAGCTGTTGTTCCACCATTTTCCAGATCAAGTTTGTGTTCAAAGTGCGGTAATCAAACGGTTATCATGATAATTAGAATTTAAACGGTAATGCTAACCTTTGGGAATTTTAACGTGGTTTATCGGTATACCGGTAATGGTTACATCCCTATGTGGGAATCAATAAGTTATACTTCTTCCCACTCCTTTTTGAGCGCAGAAAATTTTTATTTATTTAATTATTTTGACCATGTTGTATGATTCTTTGTTATCTGATGATTCTATGTGCTCGAAATAAAACTACTACTGCTACTAATTCTCCTGTCAGTGCCCCTGACCACAGCAATGATAAAGATCTGGAGTTGGTCCCTTAAAGCATCTTAAATGGCAACCCAGTGTTCCTAATATGCTAATGCTAATACTAGGTTCTATGTATATTAAGATGGGGCAATGCAGACGCTACTGGAATAAGAAAGTGAATTAACCTTTAATCTTAAATATAGCTCAAAAACATACTTACTGTTTCACTACGTTACTTGACACTACATGATTTCATTTGTTCAAGGTCTGTAACATAATCTGTATTTTATTCTTGACAGTGATGTATTGTTGGTTTTATATTTATTTCAGTTAATAATTCTTTGCTTAGCCTTAGGTTTGAGTCCTTTTATCTGAAACTTTGGGTTCTGATTAAAATGTGACTCCACAGGTCTCCATGTGGGTCGTTTGCACTCTGTCTCACATCATTGATCATTGGACATAAGAAAAGAAAGCCAGATCAATGTGGGAGACGCCGTCCACAATGCTCTGATAGGAAGAGACACACAGACACTGATAGCATTGTGTTCATTGAACAAGGTAAATATTTATCAAGCTCCTTGTTTTTTTTTTGTTTTTTTTTACCTCTCTTTTAAAGATAGAAAATGTACCACTGTGTATTAAACAGCTTTTGTCCTTTACTCCATCTGTACAGCTTTTCTTTATTCAGTTTATTCCCAAATGAATGACACTAACTCGGAATCCTGTCCCTGAAATCCAATAAATTGAGGAAATTCCACATTCTGTAGGGTGTGAAGACTTCGTGTCAAACACCCGTCAAAGTTTGAGTTTCTGAATAAACTCTAGCGACACAGCGGTGAACCTCCGGTCCAGCTGCAAATTATCAGCACCAACACAGCCGTACTTATGGAATTACAGAGAAGACAAGGAAAAACCAGATTTCACATTCGATAAAGAGACTGAATACAGTTCAAAGTGATAAAAAAAAAAAAAAAAAGATTAACTGCAATTGGTTTTTGCAATTTTGTTACAGACTAAAACAGATATATATATTATCCTTTTTTCTCTTTTGGCACCTTTTGTGAAAATGAAACATTAGGTCTCCTTCAGTATTTTCTTATGTGTTTTCTAGTGTCTCTAGAAAAGTAAAATAATTTAAATGAAGTAGATACTTTCAGATACTGATGTTTCATTTCAACACACCTCATTCAGTAGTCTTTGGCTTAACGGATGACTATTCTACTATATTGTATTGTATATATATATATTTTTTAATTTTATTTTAATTGAATGTGCACTTGTTTTACCTCCCAATGCTTTTATTTTATTTTATTTTATTTGTTTTGTTTTGTTTTGTTTTGTTTTGTTTTTCTGATACAGCACCCTATTTTACAAGTGTATATTTGTTTCTGTCTGTGCAGTAACTGTTTTTATATGTTTTAGCTGTTTATGTTTGTCTTTTTTGGATTCCATGACTCAAGGAAACGCACAAGAATTCCAATTTACCTATACTGCGATGTGTCTGTGCAAACGGCAAATAAATTCTATTCTATTCTATTCTATTCTATTCTATTCTATTCTATTCTATTCTATTCTGTTCTGTTCTGTTGTATTCTATTCTGTTGTCTTCTATTCTATTCTATTCTATTCTATTCTATTCTATTCTATTCCATCTGTTGTGTGTCTATTCTATTCTATTCTTCTATTCTATTCTATCTGTTCTGTTCTATTCTATTCTATTCTATTCTATTCTATTCTATTCTGTTCTGTCTGTTGTATTCTATTCTGTTGTCCTCTATTCTATTCTATTCTTCTATTCTTCTATTCTATTCTATTCTATCTATTATATTCTTTATTCTATTCTATTCTATTCTGTTCTGTTCTGTTGTTGTATTCTATTCTGTTGTATTCTATTCTATTCTATTCTATTCTATTCTATTTATATTCTATATTCTATTCATCTGTTGTTGTGTTCTATTCTATTCTATTCTATTCTATCTCTATTCTATTCTATCTGTTCTGTTCTGTTCTATTCTATTCTATTCTATTCTATTCTATTCTATTCTTTGTTCTGTGTATTCTATTCTGTTGTCCTCTATCTATCTATTCTATTCTATCTATCTATTCTATTCTATTCTATTCTATTCTATTCGTTCTGTTCTGTTGTATTCTATTCTATTCTATTCTATTCTATTCTTCCATCTGTTGTGTTGTGTTCTATTCTATTCTATGCTATTCTATTCTATTCTATTCTATTCATTCTATTCTATTCTATTCTATTCTATATATTACTGTGATTATTTTGTCACCTTTTACAAATCTCTTCCAGAGCCAGAGAGATACACAGCTGATTAGTACAGGTAATCTGAACTTTATTTTCTATTTTATTTTACTTTACCTTTATTTAACCAGGAAGTCCCACTGAGATTAGCAAATCTTTTGCAAGGGAGACCTGGCCAAGGTAGCAGCCATACAAAGTCCAACAACATAAAAACATACATGATCCTCCTTCACTGCATTCTCCATACTTTTAAAATCATTAACAGAAATATACATGTAGTTTTACAGTTTCCATGACCATGGTGCATGGTAGGAAAATGCTGTTTTTCCAAAGTCTGTCAAAACTTCATATGTAAATAGGTGTAGTACTCATTTATGTTTGTCAGACAATCTCTTGACATATGTTTTTTGGACAAATAAGTGTTAAAATGTAAATGACAGGGTCAGATCTCGGTCTGTCTTTAATCTGTAGGACTCACTGGGATGTTCCTCATGAGGGTGTTACATCTCCACCCTCTGATAGGAACTTTAGGAGCATTCCCTGAATTATAGGTAGTTAAAATTTAATAATGTTCCAATAATAAACCTGGAGTCAGTGTTTCTGAAAATCAGTTAAAATAAACAACGCTGAATTTCAGTGTGAAATGTGAGAAAGTCCAGTGACCTTTATTTCTCTGCTTACTTTGAGGTTTAGGGAATGGCTGCTAGGTGCAATAAAACCACAGCAACATGTCCTTATACTTAGATGAAAGAATATGTTTATTACAAGGTACTCCCAAATTTACATATCAAGGTCAAATTAATTTATATATAACACATTTAAAACAACGGAAAGTGCCCAAAGTGCTGTACAAATGCAAGATATGCGAAAACTAGTAAAATAAGAATAAATACAAGAAATATTAAAACTGATTTAACCCTTTCATGCACAGTGGTCACTACAGTGGACAAATTCAAAGCTTTTCTCTTGAATATTCATGGTTTTGTTGTTTTAGTTCCAGATCAGCCGACACAGTGGACACTTCTGCACCATCCCATAATACACTGACATTCAGACCATTACTCTAACTGTATCAACCTGATCTGCATTAACTTATTTGAGTGTAAACCAACTGCTAACTGTTATTAGACTGTAATTAACTTTTTTTTTTTTTGCTAAATCAAAAAGTGTGGGTTTTTTTGCATATTATCTGAGTGAGTATTAACTAGTATTATAGCATTTTAAAATGTGAGAAAACATCAGATTAGCAGCATTGAAAATGTTTTTTTTTTCATAGTTTTCACACAGTATGTCAGTAAATGCATGTTTCTGTGCTTCAAAAATGTTCTGTTTGTACATGCAGCCTGTGCTGCTACTCATTCTGTTTGTGCGCTGTCTCTTGGCCAGGTCGTTATTGTCAATGAGAATCAGTTCTCAACTAACTTACCTGGTTAAATAAAGGTAAAATAATAATAAAAATAAATAAATAAATAAATAAATTAATTAATTAATTAATTAATTAATTAATAATAATAATAATAATAATAATAATAATAATAATAATAATAATAATAATAAAACACATGGTGTCCAGTTGAGTGGACTTTTTTTGTAACTCCATAAAAAGTAGGTTCATAAAAAAATGTTCAATCACATTGTTTTTGTTTTTTGTTTTTCATGCCTAAAGAGGAATCAAAACACTAAGGGAAAAAAAAATCTAGATTAAGGTTCTCATAATTCATGCATGAAAGGGTTAAAAAAAAAAAAAAAAATACACGGTAATAGGATAAACAGCATCTAAAACACAACCAGAAAATAAAATAAATATTTTGTTTGCTTGTTTGTTTGTTTTAGTTCATTTATCATTGTTAAACAAGTTGCAACAAAATTGAGGGTTCCTAGTCTTTCAGTGTAGGCACAATAAATAAAAAATTGTATATTCAAATGATTAAAAACGTAATACAAAACAACAGCACCACAGCAGCAGGAATAAAAGTCTTTAAAAAAGGTTTAAAATGCTCAGTGGACTGTGGATATATGATATGTTGGTGTTTGTACATATGTGTTTGACTTAGTGAAGACAAAACACTGACATAACATGAAAAAAAAATACACATTTCATCTGTGATAGTGCCACAGTCACAAGGATTCAGTTACATTTTGGCACAAAAACAACTTGGTTTAGATTATGAAAAGGTCATGGTTAGAGCTGCAGTAATGAAGTTACACGATAAACATTAGAAAAATAACACAACTTTTGGTTATTACAGGACACAGACACTGGTCTCCAGTGTTGAAGTCCATGGCGTTTATTATTTAACCATAACCATCACCAAATGGCCTTCGAAGGTTTGTCCATTTTTTACAACATTACCAGACTGACATCAAGTTCTTTCTAATGTGTTTGTTAATTTTGATTTTACAATGAAACACACACATACATGCACACAGCACTGGTTGTTGCACTTATTCGCATAATTTCTCACATTCCAAGGGAAAAAAATCCCAGAAAAAACCTTAAATCTAAGTTCTTTATTATTGTTTTATGGGAATCAAACCAGGAAATTTTGGTGACACCCTTATGTTCAACATCAGACCATAGATTTAACACTGATGTTTATCTTGCCTCCTCTGAAACTCTTGGTAGTAGCTGTTCTTTTATAGACGTATTTGTGTTCATTTATATGTGAGCCATATTGAATCACATTTTTAAGCGACATCAGTCACATGATTTAAGAGTGTGTATATTGGACCATTAGTGGTTACCTCTCACTTTCCCAACATAAAACACTCTGCAGGTGTTAACAATGCCCAGCTGCCAGCACAGGAGCCCGACTTGAGCCGAAGCCTGTGAACCCTCTGCGCTGGTCTCTCACATGCCCCACTGTTATTCCCTCCACGACTCCAGCCGAGCACAGGGGGATCCCGCACTGAGAGGCAGCACTCGGAAACAGGATATTGTGAGAGGCCTTTTGTGTGTTTGACTTTGACTGAGAGAAAAGGAAAACACGACGTTTCTCACCTACTTACGGCCACGCTGGAGTTCAGAGCGATGAGGATGATGTCACAACCTTGAGTGTGACAGAGAGGGACACATGAGTTCTGTCTATGGGAGTCGATTCACAGCGTCGACAAGGTTACTTTAGAAATGACTGATTATTAGTCTATTGTAATCTGTATGTATGTATGTATGTATGTATGTATGTATATGTGTATGTATGCATGTATGTATGTATGTATGTATGTACGTATGTGTGTATGTAGGCTAGGTTAGGTTAGTTTATTTCAGACACAGACATAATACAAAACATATGGAACAAAACTAAAATAAATAAAATAAATAAAAAATAAATAAATAAATAATATAATAATAATAATAATAATAATAATAATAATAATAATTATAATAATAATAATAATAATAATAATAATAATAATGATAAACAATACACAAAAAACAAATAATAGGGAAAAAAAAGAACAACTGTTGTGCCTGTATGTATGCGTGTATGTATGTATGTATGTATGCATGTTTGTATGTATGCGTGTTTGTATGTAAGTATAGATGCATGTGTGTATGTATGTGTGATGTATGTAGTATTCATACATGTGTATATGTATGTATAGGTGCATGTGTGTGTGCATGTGTGTATGTATGTATGTATGCATGCATGCATGCATGTATGTATGTATGTAGTATGCATGTGTATATGTATGTATATTGCATGTGTGTGTGTATGTGTATGTCTGTATGCATGTTTGTATGTATGCCTGGTGTATGCCTGTATGTGTGTATGTATGTATGTATGTATGTATGTATGTATGTATGTAGGTTGTATGTATGTATGTATTACAGCTGCACAATTTTGGCCAAAAATAAAATCTGGATTTTTTTTCCTTAAAAAACTTGATTTTTATTGTATATTCAGTCTATTCCGGCTGGTGGTGACATTTTAGCCAGCATGTCATTTCCATGTACAACCCGCAACACAACGCACTGCTTCCACTGTGTAGTGTGATGAAGTTTGAGGTGCTGAAATAAGGTGGTTGTGCTGCTGTCTTTGACACATACAGCCTTCAGCCTGAGTTTGCAGCGAGGAATGGTTTGGTCTTCATCGGAAACTTCGAAGCCCTACCAATTCCACACAACCGACTTACTCTTGCTATTTTTAGCCACGAACTTCTCACTCTCCTTTGCAAACGGCATTTTTGTACAGGTGTGTGGAGACCAAAGACGGTGGAGACCGCTCTGACAGTTAGTAGGAGGAGCCTATAGGAGCCCGGAGGCGTGCAGCCCGGAGACACGACAGAGATTAAATTTGATTTGACGATTACCCTTTTTTGAACATGGTCCTAATAAAATAATCTGATTTGGATTTAAAATCAATTAATCAATTCGTGCAGCCTTAATATGTATGTGTGTGTATGTATGTGGTATATGTCTGTACAGTATGTATCTAACAAATGTTTTAAACTAACCTACTGTAGATGTTTTGGCATGAACCACTTCTATGTTGACCACATTTTCACCACTGATAAACAAGCTTCCCAATGTACAGAAATAGTGTCATGAAAGGTATTTAATGGTGGTAAATTATGGCGTACTCGGAGAATGTTCATCAGAAGTCTTGACCTTATATGTACAAATGTCGTGACGTAACTAGTTCTAAAACTTAACAAATTAAGCAGGAATTAAAACGGGTTGTAGAAATCCACTCGATTTTTGCCGGAATGAATAAATGAATAAAGATAGCTTTGCAACACCTGGAGGGTTCAAATGCAAACTTTTTGGGTCCAAATTCACAAATAAATGAACCAAAGACTAATAAAAGTGGATTTAGCAAAATAGACCCATTTAAGAAAAGTGTACATGCATGAGTAGTGCAGATAAAATCAATAATAACCCTAATATTGCATGTAAGTGACATTACAGATACAGATTACATTCCATTACAGATGACAGTGATAGCACAGATGACGTTATAACGGACAATAATGTGGTACAGTGCAGGGATGCAAATGGTGAATCAGCGCACTGCAAACATGTCATGTGTGTGTGATAATGGAAAATGCTTGAAAATCTGATACGCTGTGGCAGATTACTTTTAGTTTTTCCAACCAGTACACGCCGGTGCCTCGATAAAGGTTCAAAAAATAAGTTCAAAAGAAAATGTAAATCCAACAACACATCACTGTTGTCAGTTAATCTGACACCTTCTCACTGAAACTATTCGTCAGTGTCAAAAGATATGGTGCACACAACAGATTTAACAATAACCTCTGGAAATAGGCAAAACAATGAAAGGCAAAACATTTATTTCCCATGACTGTGCAACAGTCTGTGTCAGCGCATAAGAGACGATGAGTGGCACTTCATTGAAGTTCATGAGACGTGATAAATATTCATGCACGTTTGTGATCAGCTATGTGAATAAATCTAACAAATTATTAGAAACATGAGTAGCTCTCGACCACCTTTATTTTGCCAAATTAGCTTTCCCCAAGAAAAAAAAAAAAAAGAAAAAAGAAAAAAAAAAAAAACACATCAGAGACCCCTGAATTAGATTAAAAGTCTATAACATATGACAATCAGCTAAAATTTGCTTAGAGGTCTTATTTATGTCTTTGTGCATAAGAAATCAATATAAGTGAATCCCCAAAGGAACTTTGTGTTGGTAAATGCAAGTTATGCAAATTTACAGGATTTCAGTTCTGTTGCAACATGTTGATGGTCATATGAACTATGTTTTCAGGTCAAAAATGTCCAATTTCATCACAATTAATGCCATATTTTCATGTCACAAATGGCCAAGTTTATTTTAACTGAATTTGCCTGAAAAACAAACATTCTATTCTTTTAGATTCCCCAATTTTTCTTACAAGATTCTATCCTACATATCACATGTTTTATTTTTACAGGTTGCAATATGAAGTATGGTGCTGATCCATCCTGCTTATGTTACGTCAATACTACATTAAGAATGTCACATGTCACTTTTTAAATCAACAGTTTTCTAATAATAAGCATTTTTATAAAGAAATAACAATTCTATATTGTTATTTACTCTTTAGTATGATGATAAACTACACAATAAATATTTATGATACTAGTTTTTGCACAGGGATCATTTGTGGAAACGGTGACATGGCTGCCGAACATCAGTATGATGGGATCCGTAACAACCATGTCACATCCGTCCACTGCCACATTTGTTTTTTTTTAAGCTGTTATTGTTTTAGATCCACAATACTAACATTTATGAATAAGAGGATAATTTGCAATAGTAAGTATTAGGCCTATAACGGTACACAATTTTCGGTTCGGTACGTTTTCGGTTTTCAAAGCCACGGTTCGCTTTTTTTTTTCGGTTCGGTACGGGAAGAAGAAAACCCCTCAGAATGTCTATTAATGCATTTATGAATTTTTTTTAACATTTTCCCCCAATTTTGGAGACAATAGAATATAGAAAAACAGGAATAATATAATTCTGCTGCTACAAATCAAATAGAAAATAAAATAAATTATTAATATTACTAAATGTATTTTAAACATTAGTATTGCACTTTTCCCTGAAAGGTAGTTTCGAACAAACAAGAAAAATCTAATTACAGTTCTGTCAGTTCACATTCTGCATAAAAATGACAACAAAATTCCACATGAAGTGCAACATTAACAAGAGGTAAACTGGTGTTCTGTTGAAACAAACTGAAGAGAAACATTGACAACACAATGAACCAAATTATTTATTTTAGGACAGAGAACAAACTGTTTAGGACACTGTGTGTATTTGTGTGTGCCTGTGTGCACGGGGGATTTCGCGCAGTTATATACCTGGGGGTGCGGTCCGTAACTAACGTAAGGAACACTGTCATGAACGAAAGTGAAACTTTACATACTTTCAACGTTCTATTTATTCCTCTATTATACAGTGTGCGTGATAGACAGACAGACAGACAGACAGACAGACAGAGCTAGTGTAAGTGTTTTAGAACTACCGTAGTTCCAGGGGCCAAACAACGTCCGTCTTATTAACGTCTCTTTCCTCGTTGTTGTCTTTCACCTGAACCTGAACTGATCCAAACTGGACTGTAATGATGATAGAGGGTCTTCAGTCTCTTCCTTCCAGGTTCACATCATATTTGTTGTTTTTTTTTTTAAACCTTATATCAACTGCTCTTTCATATTTCGGGTCAATGTGTGCTCCTTCAATATGTCAGTGTGGAACTTGTGCGGATTTAAAGTTCCGCATTGAATGATGTCTTTCATTCCTTTTTCTTTTTCTCAATATTGAGCAGCTACAGCTGCGTACAGCTGTGTACCAAACCGAACAGGTGAGTACTGAAACGGTTCGGTTCGGTACGTGTACCGTTACAGGCCTAGTAAGTATATAAGTTTATTACTAATAAAGTACTGGTACTGACCAGAACATCATGGGTAATGTCACGTCCGTCCACCAGCAAAAGTTTCCACATAAACATGCTATTCAAGATCCGGTATTTCTGAAAATATAGCTTCCACTGTCACATAATATCAGTAGTTTGTGCACAAATGTATTAGCATTATTTCAACACAGTTCTACACATTTCTTACAACTTTTTTTTTTTTGTTGACAAAAATAGCCACTCATTTGACCCCCTAAGTAAATTTTAGCTGCAATGCGATGCTGCTGACTCATAAACACATGACACACACAAATAATAGTGGTTTGATCATCGGTAAACACTTGAATGACACTAAATGTTCATGTGTGTGAGAACCAGACTGGATGCTTTATCGCTGCTGAACAACACATCCGATGCCGGTGACGTGAACCAACCATGTGTGTTTGTGCCCATGCTGGAGTGTGTCTGTCTAAAGATCTGCTGACGAGGCTGGCATTCATCAGATGAGTGTGTGTCGATGTATGTTTGGGTGTGTGAGGGAATATTAGGTGCGTCTATATGTCTGAGGAATGTTAATGCATCATGAAAGCAATCACAGCAGAAAGCCGAACAATAGAAAATGGATGAAGTGGGAGGATAAAGGAACTGGCAGGTCAGATTAATGAAGCCGGACAATGAGAAAGTGGACGTCCAGCCTGTGAAGTCTGAGTGACTGATATGCTCAGAGATGGTTTAATTGTTTATACTCACACAGACTTATTGTGCATTGAATTTGCACTTTGATTTCAGGAACAATTTCGTCTGGTTTGTAAATCTAAAGGTGGAGTAGTTGTAATATTTCAACTGCTCATGAGTTAAAATTCAACAATTCAGCTTTGTTTGTACATTAATTAGACAGACTGTATTTGTCATTCCAGATTTTACATTCAAATGAAATTTCAATGCAGCAGCATAAATACAAACAGGCTCTATATATGTACAGGATAATATATAGAAGATAGAATACATACGGATATAAAATTATAGACGATAGAACACATATGCATATAAAAACTATGAATATAGAATAAATATGCATATAAAAACTACAGAATATAGAATAATGCATATAAAACTAGATAAGAAAAAATAGAATATTATAGAAGATAGAATAAATATGCATATCAAACTATAGCATATAGAATAATATGCATTTAAAACTATAGAAGATAGAATAAATATGCATATAAAACTATAGAAGACAGAATAAATATGCATATAAAACTATAGAAGATAGAATAAATATGCATATAAAAACTATAGAATATATAATAAATATGCATATAAAACTATAGAAGATAGAATAAATATGCATATAAAACTATAGAAGATAGAATAAATATGTATATAAAACTATAGAATATATAATAAATATGCATATAAAACTATAGAAGATAGAATAAATATGCATAAAACTATATAATATAAATAAATATGCACATACAACTATAGAAGATAGAATAAATATGCATATAAAAACTATAGAATATAATAAATATGCACATACAACTATAGAAGATAGAAAATATGCATATAAAACTATAGAATATATAATAAATATGCACATACAACTATAGAAGATAGAATAAATATGCATATAAAAACTATAGAATATAATAAATATGCATATAAAACTGTAGAAGATAGAATAATATGCATATAAAACTATATAATATAAATAAATATGCATACAACTATAGAAGATAGAATAAATATGCATATAAAACTATAGAATATATAATAAATATGCACATACAACTATAGAAGATAGAATAAATATGCATATAAAACTATAGAATATAGAATAAATATGCATAAAAACTGTAGCATATAGAATAAATATGCATATAAAACTACAGAACATAGAATAAATATGCATATAAAACTATAGAAGATAAAATAAATATGCATATAAAACTATAGACTATAGACCTGCATTGTTTTAAATATAAATATTGCTTATCTTCAAAGGCTGTTTTGACAGATTCTCTATAAACTTCCTGTAGGTGGAATATGCAAACATAGCATTGCCATAATACTTGAATTTCTTACATTGTTGAAAATTTTCTTATTCTGAATTAATACATGTTCAATATTTAATCTCCTTTTTGCTCTGTTTTTATCTACACCATAACTTTGTAGAGGTTTGTCAAATACAATGTTATTTACAAGCTGCATATGAATGTATATGAATGATTGAAAACATAGAAAGTAAAATATGCGGTCTATGAAAATTATATTGTATAAACTTGCAGGGTTTTTACCCTTGTGCCAACTTCTGGCCTAAGGGGTACTGTAATCGTCATCTATCCATCCATCTGTCTGTCTGTCCATTCAACACGTAATTGCATCATCTGAAGAATACATTGCGATATCTGCACTAAATTTATACTGTGGATGCATGTTAGCATGGAGCAGAAGCCTACTGACAACAGGTGACCTCTAGGGCCTACAGGGCAGTAACTGTCAACAGAATCTTCCACTAGATTTGGCCGAGGGGTATTAAAAGTGTGCAGCACGTTATGTTTTTGTATGTTCTCAATCCCTAGATCTCAGCTGTTGTCCAGAAACTATTAAAAACATCAGTAAGACACACTACACTGGCATGTGTCCATTACCATAAATACACCACACACACACACACACCTCCTGCCACAAATATTCACCAATTATAGTACCAATTATGGATACTAGTTCCCAACACATTTCCTCCTGTTTGCTTGATCAAAAAGTAAAACACCCAGCTGTTTTAGAAAATTACCAAGCCTTTTTATGTTATTGTTTTGGGGGAAAGATGAGGATCCTGCGGGGAAGAAATGAGATGTATGCAAATAAAAATGAAAACAAAAAACAGTTGTTAAATTTACCCAAAGCTTCATTAGATGTTTTCTAAATTGACATCCTGTCTGTCAAAATCACTAATGTCAGTCTGTGTTTGTTATAATTTAATATTCAGGCAGTTATACGTGTTTAGTCCAGTGGCGGCTGCTTGTCTTTCAGAGAAGGGAAGCTCATTGTCGGCTTACATCAAAAAAATTATCAAGTTATTTAAACATAAATTTGGCCCTCTGTTCCATTAGCATTGTCTGCCATCATGTGCACCTTGCTAGATAGCTAGTTCACCGACCTAGCCATCAGTATGACTGATTTAACTATCTACAAAACGATATTAAATTCGAACAAGAAATGATTAAATTATGAAACTGAAATGAGAAAACATTGAAATTATGTTAAACTGAAACAAGGAAGTCCAATGAGTGTGTTTATTTACAGTGCAAGAAATGAACAAGTAATTTCATAGTGGTTTCTCTCGATTTCACAGCAGAATGTGCGATGGTATTAAACTGAACTGTGTCAGTGAAGGAGGAGATCTCAAAATAGCTGTCAATCAACGGGATTCAACCTTTCGACTGTTCCTCCAATCAGCACGTGGAAGCCCAACGTCCAGCCCAGTCGAGCTCCACCCACAGCTCCATTCACCCCCAGAGACACCAAGCGTCCGGGGCGGGACAACATCATGGCATTTATCCAATTACCGTCCAGTTTTGAGGCAATGAAAAACTGTTCCACTCAGTCTCATAGAAGTGCATGGACGCTGAGTGTCTACAGGCAAATGCACTGAGCAGAGAGTATGAGAAAACAGCACAACGGGAACGGAGGAGAAGTGACCAACATCGAGTCTGTTGATTTGTGATAAAGCTGATTCTGAACGAACTCGTCTGTGAGATGAACATGTTCTAACACATTTGTAGTCAATGAAATGTCAACACAACCGTACATATTTAACCATTTAATTTTAGTAATTTTAGGGGAAGTCGAGCTTCCCTTGCAGTCTATGAGAAATCACCTCTGGTTTAGTCGGGTATTTGGGTAATATACTAGTGCCAATGAAAATGCAACACTTGAATGTGTTTTATTGTTCCTGAGCTGCATCAGTATGTTTAAGTTTCACCTGTTTAAGATAATCCCAGACAATTTCTTAACAACCTGAGACGGGTTGAGCTATTGTCACGCTTGAATGAACTTGTCTGCATTCATAAGACTTGTTTTTCTCATTGCTCAGCAATGAACTGCTCAACTTAAGGAACTGTGGTCAGTTAAGGAGTGGTCATGTTCTGTATATAAAGGCAAGCTGAAAAGCACCAAATCATTTGCAATAACTCAGTGATGCTTAGACTGACACGTGACCAAAGATGCCATGCTATGGGGCTCCTGGAGGCCGCAATCTCTGCTCGGCAGGTGGTGTGCCGTTTTGGATGCAATGTCTCCACCATAGTCAGGATGCAACAGAGGCATGAAGAAACTGGCTCAACTGCAGACAGACCTCGTCCTGGATGAACATGTGTGACCACGCCACAGCAGGATGGCTACATTGAGCTGCAGCACCTCGGGACCGCTTTTTGACTTTTGGTTTTGGAGGTCCTTGAGTTTCTTTCTTTATCCTTATTTTTGTCAACAAATTTGGATGTGATTTTTTATTTTTATTGTATAGAAATGGCCTATGATTAATTCCAAAGAGCTTATGGAATAAAAATCCTCATCGATTTAAAAAAATATAAGAATCTTCAAGTGTTGCATTTTCATTGGCACTGAGTATATGTGCATACTGTCTACTCTTATGTATTATGTAATGTTTGCATTGCTTTTCATCACAGTTTTTATCGTGCAGATTGACTCTTTAAAGCATTCTGCAACTCATGTCTGTCTCACTTCATTTTGGATGCAATAAACAGTCTAAAAAACAGCCAGTCGACCTGTTTGTAGCAACACTTGTTTGTCTGAAAGTTGTGTTTAAGCTAAAGCCGTCCATTATGGTTTTAGTGACCAGGGCCATAAAAGTTGTAGTAGTGCTGCTGGTTTATGGCGCTGCTTGAGGGGCACTAAAGGCTGTGAAGTGACTACTGTTCACACACACACACACACACACACAAATGCATGTTCCACATATCACTTTTTACTTAAGTAAAGCAGATAGAACATGGTGACAACACAATACAGCAAAAATTCTGCTTTCAATATAATAAAAAGCAGTAAATAATCCCAGTCTTTTTTTTTTTTTTTTAATCCTATGCATGATGCATTCATGTTTATTTCTCATTTTTTACATAAGCAAAAATGCCTCATATTTTAAAAGATCCAAGTATAACTGATGTATAATTCTAAGAGTTTTTTCACCAAATCTACTTTTTCTGTTTGTTAATTTTGTTTTTGTGTGTTATTTTGTGCAGCTTTTATCTTGGTCATTTGTGTTGACGTTTTGTGACCTCTGACCTTTAGGAGTGGTTCGTTTCCTGTACATTTGTGCTATCCTCCTTACTCAGTTTCCAGACACCATGAGGAGAGGTGAGGTTTATGTGTGTTCCTGTTTATAGCGTGTCAAAACACAGTAAAAAATACTTACCAGAGGTGCATATTCTGCTTGGTAAAGTTCACACACAGTCTGTTTTGGTTGTCAGTTGTTGATCTCAACTTAAGCTACGGTGACACGGCCCCAGTTTTTCACCCACTTTGCTGGATTGTTCCCTTGCTTTTAAAGATGTGCATGTGGAAAACTGGTCATGAGAAGTTGCTGTTCTGATTTTTATATGTTTTATGCAAAATAAGTTCCCCTGTCTCCAAGGCAGAGGTTGTCCTTGTCTCATTCCATACTTTTCACAAACAAAACAGAGAATTAGCATCACAGTGTCAGAGCAGCACACACAAATATACACCCATCTGCTTTTTGGATTTGATTTTTTTCAGTTGTGCAGCAATAGTTTGCAACTGGATAGAATGGTCCTATGAGCTCTTATTGTCTGCTGAATAAACAGACCATCCCTTGTTTGTAATGCAACACATTAACCCCTTCCTGCCTGATACTTTTTGCATCGGCATCTCAGAGGCTGTTTGGACATTCTGATGTAAATGTATTTACTGCAGCCTATAAACCATATGATGTTATTACCCCTGCCATGGAGGTTATGTTTTTGCCGGCGTTGGTCTGTCTGTCTGTCTGTCTGTCTGTCCGTGGCAAGATAACCCAAAAAATTATGAACAGATTTGGATGACAATTTCAGGAAATGTTGATACTGGCACAAGGAACAAATGATTAAATTTTGGTGGTGATCTCCGAGTGCTTCTAGTTTTAGTTTGTTTTTCATGCATGATTAATGACTATACTTATGTTTTTACTGACACATCAAGTTTCAAAGTGCTATGGAATAATGTGGAATAAATTTGGGGGATATTGTCCAATTTGTTGATTCCTATTAAGTTGAAATGAATTAAATATCACAGCAACGTGGTGTATTTTACTGACTCAATGAAAACATTCTTTGAAGGCAGAATTATAGGATTTGTGTCCAGTAACATCACTTATACAAACCTCTATATGTAACTTCTGAAACTTAACCTTCCGTTTATCACAAACATTAACTAGAAAAGACTCAGAGAACACTCAGAGAACGCAGACTTCCGCTAAGGCAGATCACACACACATACACACACACCACACACACACACACACACACACACCACCACCACCAAAATTTAATCATTTGTTCCTTGTGCCAGTATCAACTTTTTGTGAAATTTTCATCCAAATCCGTCCATAAATTTTTAAGTTATCTTGCACACAGACAGACAGACAAACGGAAAAAACAAACAAATCAATGTTGGCAAAACATAACTTCCTTGGTGGAGGTAAAAATCAACTCATGGTTTTCACTGGATACGAACTAAAAGAAACACAGTCATTTTAACTGATTGTGTATATTTGATCTTTTCAGTGTTCAAGTCAAACATGTCTCTTACCCAGCAAGAGGGGAGCAGCCTCTTCCCACCTCAAGAGTATCAGGCATCAGACCAGAAGGGTAGTAATAGCAATGGTTTTACAACTCCCTCTTAGGTAACTGCATCCCCTCAGGAATAATTCCGGTGACATGGGAAGGTTTGACTCAGAATGGTCCTCCAGTGGTAGTCCTTCAAGTTGGGACATAGTCAGAACATGTGAGCAGCGTTGGCATATAAAGACATACATTTTATTTTAGAGGGTAGATTAATAATTTACTCATCAGAGAATAAAAGAATCAAATGTCAAAATAGTCTGTGCTCTCAGGAGCGAAATGGTAAATTGAGAGTAAACTATCTGAACAGCTGAGTTTTATTGGTCACCTACTCTCATCTTCCATACCTCATTGTAAACACTAGTTGCTTTTCCATTGGACATCTGTGCAAAACTTTACCAATATTTACTAAATGTAAAAAAAAAAAAAAACAGAAGTGTGTAATGTTGGTTTTTCCATTAAATCACAAATGTGATGATTTGTTTATTTATTATCACAAGATGACACAAGAAGTCATTCCATAAACATAGCGACAAATATGAATATTACATTGATTTAAAAATATATTATTATAATTATATATTACCCCTCTATCCCGTACTAAATTCAAAAATGATTCGGTTTCCTGGTGTATCCACACATACTGCACCATGTGTCTTTAAAAGTCTTCGTCTTTGCTTGTTGTCACATCCGTCAACATTTTTTGTTTTGTTTTTTGTTCATGTGACTCTAGTTGTGGAAAAAAGTCTTTCCATTGCAGTTTTGCGAGATATACCAATTTCACTACACCCGAGAAACCACCTCTTGCCTGCACAAAAAGTTTTCATTGAAAACTAGAGTTTTGGCAAAATTGTGTTTTTTCCATTAGGTAAATTTTTATGAGCAAGTTATATTTGCGCAATTTGAGGGTCAATGGAAAAGTACCTACTGTCTGTCTCCATCCATTCCCACTCTGAAAAAGACAGGTGTATAGTACAGGTGTATAGGTCAGTGTATGACCTCCAGAAGAGCGACCTGATAGACCAGACCAGACATGCACTAGTGTAGTGGCAACATCTACAAAATCAGAATACATAACACCTCAACAATAGAATACACATCAACAACTCAAACCACTACTTGAGGCAACTTAGATTCATACTTATTACCACTTCTTAGTTTCAAGACAGACCTAAACCTCTATATCTGCTGTGTCCAGTATCATCTGCAGGTCCACAGTTTAAAGTCACTCAGAAACAATCAGCATGTTTTCACGCACAGCTTTAATTGGACAGTTGTCTACATACATGGGAGTATAATTGATATATTGTTGAAATAATGTCACCTCCACTATAATAGGTGGTTACATGCACTCCTTTGGCTAGTTATCCTACGCCGTCACAGACCACATCAATAATCATAGCAAGGTAAACTGTCATAACAATGGACAATGTTTAAAATGTGTACATAGCGTACTTCCTGTCCATTCTACCTTTTGTGCAGATGAGATGCATGATGTTTGACCTCCAGACCAGGACTTTGCACAGACCTCTAATGCATGTGCAGAACACCTGGTCCTGTTCCAGTCTGACTGGTCTGTTTACATACAGGAGTAGACTCACTCACAATAACATTATCTAGGTATGTTAGTCCAATTAGTAAAACTTCAGTTTTAGTCAAGCTAGCATGTTACATGTACTTTTAAAGTCCAGGTTTAATCAGACTAATGTAATAATTCATTTTTTTAAGTGCGTGAAACCACTGACTTTATCAGTTTATACAATTTTTTTTTTTTTGGTTGTAATTGTTGCACCCTTGAAATGAATGACCAGACTCATGTTCTTCTTCGTTTTGGGCAACTTTTATTACTGTCCTCAGTTTGTTTTACATCAAGCATTTTTTTAAGTTTCTGCACGACTACACAACAATGCACTGACTCTACTACCCATGAGTCCTTTCGTGTCTCACTCTTAAAGGAACATGACCATGTTATTACATAGGTACAGTTTTAGAATGAAAAAAAAAAAAGAATTACTCAATTGTATATATATATATATATATATATAATATTATATATATATATATATATATATATATATATATATATATAATGTTTTAACCTCTACAATGAAATATGAATTGATAATTATGTACTTATAATTGACCAAATCCTATTACCGTGTAAATAGTTTTTGCTTTTAAATTTCAATGCGCTACATAATGATGTCAGAAATATTTAGTAAAACAAAGGTTTTGTGGACAGAATGGTGCAGCAAATACTGATTTGTAAAAACCTGTACTGGTGTGGACTGGGCATTGGTCTCATTGTACTATTCACTGCATGCACACACATGCTGGGTTCAAAGGGACATGACAGAGTGGGTGTGTGTGTGTCACACCTGGTTAGGTGAGCTCCACCTGGTATGTCTTTCCTCCCCTTCACCTGCTGATCACCCTGTCAGCAACAAAATGAACAAGAAAATACTTTCTTTGACCCTTTGACCTTTCCACTGTTAAACCACACGCACATATTAAGACACAATTGTAAATGTGACGGTAAAAATATGCATTTTAAAAGCTCATTTACAGAGGAGTTCACACTCACAAACATTAACAACATTCTTTAGAAACAATCCATTTCTGTTCACACACTCACTCTTCCCACACATGCGCTGGGCTCTGACAGGAGCCAGTAAACTGCACCGTGGGGTTGTTGTTATTCATGGACTCAGACTGAGCTGCAAACACCAAACGAGGCTGAGCTGTTTGGACAGATGTGCTCCCAGTCCTTCCAGTGGATAAACACAGACTGGCTACCAGCTGCCCCACTCCGACCCACCAACCTTGACCTTCTGACCCTCTGTAACGTACTGGCTGCCTTTTTAGAGCATCATGGGAGTATTGGATCTATAGTGCACAGGTGTCAAACATGTGGCCCGGGGGCTAAATACAGCCCACCAAAGGTTCCAGTGCGGCCCGGCCCGTAGGATGAATTTGTCAAAAGCAAAATTACACTGAAGATATTAACAATCAATGGTGTAAAAATCATTTTATTTCAGGTTCCATACATACACATATAAACCAATTAGATCTCAATTGGGTCAGACCAGAAGAATACTGTCATATTAACCTATAAATAATGACAAATGCAGATTTTTATCTTTCTTTTAGTGTAAAGAAAAAAAAGTTAAAATACATGAAAATGTTTACATTAACAAACTATCCGTTTACAAAAATGTGAATAACCTGAAAAATATGAACAATGTGAAATGCCTTGAGAAAAGTAAATGCAATTTTATCCATATATGTGTATTTGTAATTGTAATGTAAGTTGTAATGCATATGTGTGAATGATAAACTGATACACTGATGGAGAATATTGTTAAAACTGCACTTGTTTTTCTGAAGGCATTTCAAGTTGTTCACGTTATTCAGATTTTTAAGGACACAATGTAGATTATAAACATTATCATGATGTAATTTTACTTTTTTCACTGGTATTAATTTACTGGTCCGGCCCACTTGAGCTCATATTGGGGTGAATGTGGCCCCTGAACTAAATGACTTTGACACCCCTGATATAGTGCATCTATCTGCTGTTCAACCAAGTGACAGTGCACCTACCTACTGTTTTAGTGATTACATTTGATAAAACCATTTACTTGTGGGACTTGTTTTATATTTAACATTTACAGCAGCAGCAAAAAATACAGGAATTCACATAATTGAATTAAATATTATATAAAAACCGTTAATATTTTCACTCATTTCATATTAGTTTGTTTCTAGTTTACCCCCTGCCTACACGTTGCCTATTTTCCCACATATATCAGTCGGAGACCAGTTCTCTGTCCATTATTCCCAGTTTCCTATTGTTCTCAGTGTCCTCTTCCTTCCCTGCAGGGATCAGGTGGGAATGATGCTTCTCCCTGCTCCCAGCTTGTTACAACTGTGACTGATGAGAATAGGCAACGTACGACCGCGTCCTCAGACTTTCACACTGTTTTAGTGTAAGAGCATGTTTTAGCACATTCCCACAAACACATGCAGAGATGGAAATGGTGAAACAAAAAGAAAGAGAAATCACTGTGGGAACAGGTTTTATATAAGGATATCACACTGAAATAAATATAAGAATACAGAAAACACAAAATAGGCGTTATTGATTTTTTAAGATTATGTAAGATTGGAGAAACTGAATAATATTTTCATAATCACATGAAGTCAAATCATGATCATTTCTTTACTTTAACCCAGGGGTGTCAAACATGCGGCCCTGGGGCCAAAACCAGCCCACCAAAGGTTCCAGTAAGGCCCCCGGGATGAATTTGTAAAGCACAAAAATTACACTTCACAATCTTCACAATCAAGGATGTCGAACTCGTTTTTATTTCAGGTTCCACATGATTTCAACTAAAATAATAGCATAATAACCTACAAGTAATGACTCCAAATTTTCTTAGTTTAATGTGAAAAATGTAGTATTTCATTACACCTCTAAAATGACAACTTCAAAATGCTCTTTGTTTTAGTGTAAAAAGTTACACTAAATTATGAAAATATAAACATTTACAAACTATCCTGAATGTGAAAAACCTGTAACCTGAAAAGTGAAATTTAACATTATTCTTCCTGTTATTAAATATTTTGTGCCTTTTGTAGATCCAGTCCGTAATATGCATGTATAAATGGTAAGTTGAGGTGTAATATTGTTAAAACTGCACTTATTTTCTCAAGAAATTTCCATTTTTTCAGGTTATTCGCATCATTTTTGTTTTGATATTTTGTTAATGTACATATTTCATAATTTAATTTTGATTGCACTAAAACAAAGAGAAAAATTTGGAGTCGTCATTATTTACAGGTTATTATGCTATTGTTTTACTGGTCCAGCCCACTGGAGATCAATTTAGACTTATTGTGGCCCCTGAACTAAAATAAGTTTGACACCCCTGCTTTAACCCATAAGGACCCAATGTGACTATTGTGTCAGTTCGCAAATGAATTTTTCTCTCTATTTAACCTTTCTTAAGTGATTAATCATCATTTATTAAAATAATTATAGCCTGAATTTTGCATTTTTTCCAGTGAAAATCATCTATTTTCCTGTTTAATTAACTGATCATGTAAAAGTTTATAAAACTCAGAGTAAAGACCAGTGTAATTCTGTCAAAACACACAAAACCTGGAGAAAAAGTGACTTTTTCAGTAAAATCTGTCATTAACTGAACATAAACCAAGTGTGTCCATCCACTGTCATTAATCCAACTCCATGGGTTTTATTGGTGAATCAATGCTGTAGAAGATGACGGTGTTTCCACGGTAACTACAGCCTCTGAACATCCAAATGGGTCATATCTGATGAACATAAAAAGATGAAAACTGTATTTTGCATGAATTGATAGGATGATTGGACGAAGAGTTTAGATCATTTGATGCTTTTGGTCAACGGTGGATGTTTGGGTCTTTATGGGTTAAACTGATACATTTACATCCACGGAGACCATTCTTTCTAGAGTCACTTAGAGTTTGCATGGTCTTGTTTTTTTTTTCATAATTAATGTCCCCTTAACTAAAAAGTCCAAAGTAGACAAACCAACAAAAGTGTGTCACATGTTACGCGCTACCTTAGGGGAGAATGAGGTGAGGGGGATTTAACTCATAAACTGTAGACCATAGACTCATAGCCCCATATAAAAATGCTGAATTTTATAGCAGAAATAAGCATGTTTACAACCTGGTGCAAGAAATGGTTGCAGTTCAAATATACAAAGGTAAGTTTAGGGTGATTTTTTATATATAAATTGCTGGTTAAAAAAAAAAAAAAAATGTATTAAGGCTTACAAATGTGAAAACTTAAGGGTGTGGCCACGTTGAGTCTTATGGGTGAGCACCATCACTCTACGTCTATCTGGTAGGATTTATGTTTTATGTTTATTCGTGTTTTGTTTCTGTCTGTTTTAGTCACATGATACACACAGGAGTTAGTACTGGATTGCATAACCATTGTTTTTGATGACTTTTGATGGTCTAATAATTTTTTTCCGTGGCTTTATGATGTTTGTCACTTTAAAAGATCATTTTATGAGCCAAGAAAGTCACAAATTGTGCCAAAGATGGTAAAAAAAACAGACGCTGCCTTAGCAAATTTTACTTTAATGTCTAAGAGAGAGGTGTAAAGTATTAAAAGACATTAAAAAAAAAACTAAAATTACTACAGTCTAGTCATATTGAAGCTGCAGAGACATCTTCAGCAACTCTCATCAAGAGACAGTTCCTTTTAGGGTGTGTAGTCTTTCTATTTACCACATCCTGTGACTTAATGAATTACAAAATTATCATTTAAACTGATGAATATTGTATGTGTAAATGACGTTAATATGGTTCTCTACAAGGGCTTTTCTGTTTCTATAATATAGAAGTTAACAGCCAAAATGCAGAATTCAAGCCTTCAAAACTGCAGTGCACAATCAATGCAAGCTTCATCCTTTTTATTTTTTATAGTCTATGGTTTTCATTAGTTTAGGCTATTATGATAGTATTTTACTGGTCTGACCTAAAATGATTTTAACATCCTTAACTGTTAATATCTTCAATGTGATTTTTGCATTCCACAAATTCATCCCAGGGGCCAGATTGGACCCTTTGGTGGGCCAGTTTTGGCCCCCGGGCCGCAGTTTGACACCTGTGACCTAGAGGAACATTTCTGTAAGGTCTGGTGCTTTCACTGATCTCAAATTGAATTTTGGTCCAAACAGATAAATAATGTTGTTATTGCAAAATGCATCTTGAAAACCATTCAATGCAGAGAGAGCACTAAGAGAAGATTGTCTCCTCACTCTATACACACTGTAATAATGAAAATAACAGAAAATGTGCATGTACCATCCGTCCTTATATATATAGTATAATAACATAATGGCTTGATAACTTCCGTCTCTGGTCGTTTCTTTATACTACCTGTACAGCCTATATGTTCACTGTTATATACTGACAGTCAATAGAAACTTTGAGGTTGAAATGTCTGCATATTTCTACTTGTTGGGGGGTTGTAATTATTCATTGTGGATTTATTGATGACTTAGTGCTCGGGTAGTTGAGATAACGATGAGTTGTCATGTTTTCACGGTTCATTGCACATGGGTTGGTCTCTTTGCAAAAGTGGACCAAATACACATTAAACAATACTCAGTGGGTATCTGCACAATTTGAGGATTGGTTTCGAAGGCCTATATCAGGGGTGTCCAACTCATTTTAGTTCAGGGGCCACATTCAGCTAAATTTGATCTGCAGTGGGCTGAACCGGTAAAATAATAACATGATAATATAAAATAATGTCAACTCCAAACTTTTCTCTATGTTTTAGAGCGGAAAAAGTAAATTTACATTATGAAAAAGTTTACATCTACAAACTATCCTTTCAAAAGATGTGAATAATATGAAAAAACTGAAAAAATAAGTGTAATTTTAACAATATCATGCCTCAGTTTATCATTTACACATGTACATTATAACTTACAGATCACAGTGGATCTACAAACACACAACATTGAGTAACAGGCAGAATATTGTTAAAATTACACTCATTTCTCTTAAGAAATTTTGGTTGTTCATATTTGTTCAGGTTATTCACTTTTTTTTTGTTTGTTTTTTTCGCAAAATTATACTTTGTTTTAGTGTTCATTTATGAAAATATTTACATTTACAAAGAGAAAAATTTGGAGTTGTGAGTATTTATATGTTATTATGATAGTATTTTACTGGTCCTGCCCACTGGAGATTGAATTGGTCTGAATGTGGAATCTGAACTAAAATATTTTAGTGTAATTTTGTATTTCACAAATTCATCCCAAAGGCCAGACTGGACCCTTTGGAGGGCTGGATTTGGCCCCCGGGCTGTATGTTGACACCTGTGTCCTAAACAAATGATTCATATGAAAAAATTCCAGTTTAGGGTTTCAAAATAAAAATTATGTCGAAAAATACGGTCTCAAAGTTTTCATTGACTGTGAGTGTAACTAACCTCAGTGCTTTCTGTCTGTGCTGAGTTTAAGGGTGGGAGACTTGATGCTCTTTCAGTTCTCACAGTTCCCTATCGAGACGCACACTTCCCTTTCTGGACCACTTTGGCTCTTTTACGATGGGACGTCCTGCTCCGAGAGGCTATCCATCTCACTATTTGAGCCGGTCAGCACGCAGCGGCACACACAAACCTTTAAGTGGGCGCTGGAATTGGAGGACATCTTTGTTTGTACAGCACTGAGACTGAAAACACTCCCAAAAGAAGTAGTTTTTTTTGTGTTTCTCGCTTTGTTAGGCTAGGGGTGAAGGTTCATCACAGAAGAAAAGGGGGTCAGATGCATCGATTTGGCCTCGTGACACAGGCCCGGGATGAGAGGTGGTGAGGGTCTGGAGGAGGCAGGGGTCGGCTTTTGGAGAAGAATGACCTCTTAGACACTGTTGCAGCTTCGTAGTGGGGCTGATAGACTCAGACGGTGTTTACTCCAGCAGTGGGAGGGGGCACAGAGGTGTCGGCTTACCCGAGTGCTCGACTGGGAGCTAACCAGGCTTCCTATTCAGCTCGCACTGTCAGTCAATATCTTCCCCTATTCATGAAAAGGTCAGTGCCCAGATCCCAGGGCAGGATGGCTGGCTGTTACTGTCGGCTGGGGTTTATTTATCTGTTCACCTCATTGTCCTGGAATACAGAGCATAGAAACGCTTTTAAGTCTTTTTTAATCATGTGAGAAAGTGAGAAACTGGAGGGTAATTCCTTCTTATTACAACCTGGGTCTTATTTTTGTTGAATTAGGATCATTATGGAAGCTTGGCGGGAAAGAAAAATGTAATAAACTAGAATTATACAGTCGTCCAACAAGTACTGAGATGTTTTTTTCTGAGGTAGAAGTGGCAAAGTTGGACTGGATCAACAAATGGAAGAGCATTCAGTTCACTTTTTAATATCTAATGTAATATTTTACATAATTTAACTTTATTTCTATTGCTAATAATATGATGGATGAATTAAAGCAGGGGTATCAAACTCATTTTAGTCCAGGGGCCACATTCAGCTAAATTTGATCAGAAGTGAGCCAGACTAGTGAAATAATAACATAATAATATATAAATAATGTCAACTCCAAACTTTTCTCTATGTTTTAGAGTGAAACAAGTAAAATTACATTACGAAAATGTTTATATCTACAAACTATCCTTTAAAACAATGCGAATAACATGAACAAACTGAATAAATAAGTGCAATTTTAACAATATTATGCTTCAGTTTATCATTTACAAACATAATATTGTTAAAATTGCACTTACTTCTCTTAAGACATTTCAGGTTATTCACAGTTTTTGCGAAATTATACTTTGTTTTAGTGTAAGTACATGAAAATGTTTACATTGAGTTGTGAGTATTTATAGGTTATTACAATAGTATTTTTCTGATCCAGCCCACTTTAGATCATATTGGTCTGAATGTGGAACCTGAACTAAAATGGTTGTTAATATCTTCAGTGTAATTTTTGCATTTCACAGATTCCCCCTGCGGCCCAGACTGGACCCTCTGGTGGGCCAGATTTGGACCCCGGGCCACATGTTTGACATCTGTGAATTAAAGGGTCAGACAGTACTGTACTTAAACAACTACAGCAATAATATCAAAAAAAAAAAAAAAAATATAGAATTAATAGTAAAAGGAAGTGATAAGACCATTGACTATACATGACTTCTTTGATTTTTTCATACTTGTACTACTGGGCTAGTATTTGGCTGATTATATTTAGATACTTTTACTGCAGAAATATTTTGAAAGTACAACTATTATGTACAATGGATTACTTTCACAGTGTGATAGTAGTACTTCGAATTAGGGATCTGAACACAGTACTTCTTCCATTAAATTAAACATTTACATACAGGTACCTTAAACACTTAGTATTACCATAAGCTGATTGTTGTATAGATTATTCACATTTTTAGTATTATTATTTCCAGTAGAATCTAATTGGTTACATGTCATGCATCAAGGTCAACCCTGACATGAGAAAACAAAATTAATTTGTTTAGTTTATTATCTATAATCCAATAATGATAATACATGGAGTTCTTTTTAAAATTGATTTAACAGTCAGCTTAAAGGCACAAGCATCTAAAATTTTAATTCAGATATATATATGTTGTAAGTATAAGATTTGTTGATTAATAATAAACCACTTCGCTTTTGGTCATGAAAAAAATATATCAGTTAATTACTTAAAGGACAATGAACCAAACTTCTACAATTTTACAGCACCAGCCAAACTGCTTACATCAATTTCAAAGACAGCATCAACATCTAGCTCACACATCATTCGATCTTAATGATACTATGACAACAAACAACTTCAAGATTTTTTTTTTTTATTTTACATTTAAAGCTGCTTTAAGTTGGGAAAAAGCAATTGAGCTGAGAAGTAAAACTCAAGATTTGCAACCACGTATTTACCTTATTAAAATCAGAGGTGGCAAAAGACACATTTAACAGATATCGTTGTAAATAAAGAAAAAGAAAGAGAGAGAGATTCTGGTAAAAGTAGAAGTACTGATTCTATGTCTTTACTGCAGTAAAACTGAAGACTACATCTCCCCCTGAATAACACCTTTATCTTGTGTTGATATTTATGGTTTTGTCACTTTTTTTGCACAATAACATTTGTTAGGTATAATATGCACCAATGGACACACCAAGGAATCATCTTTTCTTCGTGTTATTGTCCAGTACATTTAGGTTGAAATTAGTCTGATCAATAAATGAAAAACAAATAAGCAAAAGTGGTCTTTTTTAACATGCAGCGAGTAATTCAGAACTTTGTGGAGGACATAAAAGTTTAAAAAAAAAAAAAAAAAGTTACTGAGTGAGGTGCAGATACCTGAAAACAACGCTCAAGTCTAGAAATCTAGAAAAATGTTGGACTAAAGTTGGAATAAAACATTTTTACCTCTTCTTATGAAATGATTGTGAATATGTGATTAATTCTTGACAGATAAAGTGTAAGTGGGATTCAGAATTTTTCAAATTTCATGGACAAAAGGGAATTTGTACTTGTTATTTCTCATCAACATGTTGAATTTATGTCGAAAAAAATTACCACCTGTGACTATGACTAATAAACCTACCTACGTGAAGTTTTGGAACACTGGGATTAGCTCTTGTTCATTTGTCTGAAACGCGTGTTGCATTTCGTTGTTGACTCACATCTAGCTGCACTCTGATGTGGAACACATGTGTTTTGCATTTAATCTGATTACAGTGTGTCCAAGCATGTGTGTGTCTGTGTGTGACTCAAAGGCAGAGGCTCGGGCTGGGACATAGAGGGTGACCCTGGCAGTGTGAAACACATCTTGACAGTTCAACTGGGAGAGTATATTAACACAAAGTCACCACAGTGTGTTTGAAATCTCCTCTCCTCTCTGAGCTTCTGGTCACCGCAGGGCGTCCATCTCTACACAACAGCCCTTATCTGGGCAGCAGTCGGACACAAACAACTTTCACAGGCAGCAACACATCTGATAATTAAACAGTTCATAACAGGACTTTAAGAGCTGCTTCAAGCAGAGTGGGAAAGTACGAGCAGAGGACTTCTCATCACTGAGACGTACTCCCACACAAACACTGAGCAGGAAGCAGAAGTGGAGCCATTAGCAGGTAAAGGCTACCCTCCAGTGGACAAACAGAGCAGGGCAGCTGTGTTTGATTCTGCCTTACATACTGTACAAATGTGCAGTCTGAAGTGCTTCATATGGCAAAATAACACACAAAAAAGAATCAGGAGGAAGCAAGGGCCAAAACCTCCTATTTGAAAAGTGCACTTTTTTGAGAAAGTTAAAAAAAAAAAAAAAGTATTGTTTTCTTGCAGAATACTATTTCCAAAGTGAAATCCACCAAATCAGCAAATCCTGCAGATACAGTAGGAGGTTTAACATGTTGGTCATCAAGGAAAAATGTAAGAACATTTGGAAAAACAACAACAACAAATATACATGCAAGTACACATATGTTATTTATGTACTTCTTTGGCTATTTTACTGAATATATAATATATATGTACTATTATCTTTAACTAGCGGCATTGTACCTGTGGTGCCATTGTACAATAGCATGATAAGTAGAACTTGTCTGCCACCACCATCCATTTGTAAACTACCATTTAATCATGCATTGTGCAGCAGTGGTGGCTGCTCGTCTTTCAGACAGGGAAGATCATTGTTGGCTTACATCAAAAGAAATTGTCAAGTTATTTAAACATAAATCAGCCCTCTGTTCCTTTTTAAGAATATGGTCAGTGACCTTATCGTCCCAAACAGGAGTCTTTTCCAGGGAATTGATAGCAAGTTCACTCCGACCTAGCCAACAGTATGATTGATTTAACTATCTACAAAACGATATTAAACTCGAACAAGAAATGATTAAATTATGTAACTGAAACAAGACAATGTTAAAATTATGTTAAATTGAAACAAGGAAGTGCAATGAGTGTGTTTTATTTACAGTGCAAGAAATGAACGAGTAATTTCGTAGTGGTTTCTCTCTCGATTTCACAGCAGAATGTGCAACGGTATTAAACTGAACTCTGTCAAGTGAAGGAGTAGAGCTCAAGCTAGCTGTCAATCAAATGGGATTCAGCCTTTCGACTGATCCTCCAATCCAATGGAAGCCCAGCGGCCAAGGTCCACCCACAGCTCCATTCACCCCCAGAGACGCCGAGTGTCCAGGGGCGGGACAACATCGTGGTATTTATCCAATTACCGTCCAGTTTTGAGGCAATGAAAAAAACTGTTCCACTCAGTCCCATTGAAGTGCATGGACACTGAGCGTCTACGAGCAAATGCACTGAGCAGAGATCGTATGAGAAAACAGAGCAACGGGAATGTATGAGAAGTGAACAACAGTGAGTCCGTTGATTTGTGATAAAGTTGATTCTGAACAAACTCATCATTGAGATGAATGTGTTCTAACACATTTGTAGTCAATAAAATGTCAACACAACTGTACATATTTAACCGTTTAATTTTCATAATTTTAGGGGAAGCCGAGCTTCCCTTGCAGTCTATGAGAAATCACCACTGGTAACCATCAACATGTGATGCATCTCCCTTTACTTGACATTGATTGGTTTGCTGACACCTATGTATCTGACATCAGCAGACACGCATAATTTGGGTTTTGTATTTTTTATTCATTATTTTCTGTGTGTTTTTCTTCTTATTTCACTTATTAGCAACAATAGCCTTATATCATTTTCTGCAATCAGAAAATCTGAACCAGCCAAAAAGTGTTTTCTGTTTGATCTGGACCAAGACCTCTTATTTTTGTAGAACAGATTTGTGTTGCAATGTGGTCCCAATGATTTTTCACACCCGCAAATTTAGTTCTGATCAAAAGGAAAAGTTTGAAAGTCCCGACCAATCTAGTGTCTGAAAGTCTGAAAGTGTCTGAAGTCAATATGGTTAATTGGAGCTTTCAATAATAGTTAGACAAATAGGAAAACATAAGCACCAAAGTACTGAATCAAATACTGTTAAATTAAGTGGAAAATCACTAGATAAATATTCTATTCATAAACTAATGGAGTAGTGTCACCTGTCACGTCATAGCAAGAAGGTGTGTTTGTTTCCTGTACAAGATCATTCTGGACCTTTCTGTGTGGATTTTGCATGTTCTCCCTAAATCGTGGTTTCTCTGCAGGTTCCTCCCACCATCCAAAGACATACATTTAATAGGTTAACTCACAGGTGTCAAACATGCGGCCCGGGGCCAAATCCGGCCTGCCAAAGGGCCCAGTCTGGCCCTTGGGATGAATTTGTGAAATGCAAAAATTACACTCAGATATTAACAATCCTTTTAGTTCAGGTTCCACATTTAGACCAATTCAATCTCAAGTGGGTCAGACCAGTAAAATACTATCATAATAACATAAATAATGACAACTCCAAATGTTTCTCTTTGTAAATGTAAATATTGTCATATATTTACACTAAAACAAATTATAATTTTGCAAAAAAAAAAAAGTGAATAACCTGAAATGTCTTAAGAGAAGTCAGTACAATTTTAACAAGATTCTGTCTGTTACTAAATGTTTTGTGTGTTTGTAGATCCACTGTGATCTGTAAGTTATACTGTACATGTACTGAGGCATAATATTGTTAAAATTACACTTATTTTTTCAGTTTGTTCATGTTATTCACATCTTTTGAAAGGATAGTTTGTAGATGTAAACCTTTTCATAATGTAAATTAACTTTTTTGCTCTAAAACATACAGAAAAGTTTGGAGTTGACATTATTTATATATGATTATGTTATTATTTTACTAGTTAGGTCCACTTCAGATCAAATTTAGCTGAATCTGGCCCGTGAACTAAAATGAGTTTGACACACCTGGGTTAACTGGTCAATCCAAATCACCCATAGGTGTGAATATGACAGTGAATGGGTGTTTGTGGGTATATTTCAGCCCCGTGATGAACTGGCGACACATCCGGCCTTCACCCATTGGCAAAGGCTCCAGTGCCCCCACAACCCACACTGGGACTAAGCAGTTCATAAAATGACTGGACATGAATCAGAAAATAGACAAGTGAAAAGTAGGATAACATTTCGAAAGGGGGATTGCTTTGTAATCCTTCAAACGTGTACATTTACTCCTCAGGACAACGAAAACATGAGTCAGTTTCTCCATCAACAGGTGGGACGGCCTTGTACATTTAAACACGAAACATTAGAAAAATAGACCATTTCAGTAGATCAGTATGTCTTTCCTGTTTATGTGATGTTTCTAATTGGGACTTAATATGTTTTTCTGTTCTGTCATGTAATTGTATTCCTTAGATTTGACCTTTGACCTTCAATCTAGCTGTTTTCCTTAAAGCTAATGAACCTGAGCAACGATAAACCCCAAAAATATAAGAGTTCATTTAAGTTGGATGACAAATGTAAATGTCACAATGCTTCTAATCCAAACTTGTCAAAGACAGTGGCGACATTTATGTATAATCTAGGAACCGGTGTCTGTGGTTGCTGTTAACAAGTCAGAGGAAGGTGAACTATTAAAAGCTACATATTGTTTCCAGTAATGTGCAGCAGAAGTTAGGGTACTAAGTTATGTGTTTGTAGGCATGTGTGTCTCTGTGAATGTGGTTTGTGTGAACGTGGTCTGTTGTGTGTATTGATGTAGATAGAGAGTGATTTTATCGCAAAGAAATATAAAAATAAAAGAATGCCACGTTACATCTGAGACAATTCGCATAAGATAACACGAAATTCTACCAGCACTGGGTAGTTGTGATTTATCTATTATACCAGCTGGGAATTAGGGTTAAAATAGTGTAATAATATGTAGTAACATTTTTTAATAAGTACACACTATGAAGCATTAGTTAAGCATTAACAAATACTGAATTCATCATTTATAAAGCATATTCCTGACATGAATACTCATTAACATATGGTTTATAAGCACAGTTATAAATGTTTTTACTAGTCATTCAATGAAGTTCTTTATTCAGTCACACAATAACCAGTGTCAAAACAGCACTTCAAACATTACAAACATTACCAACAGGTTATGACTGAAAAGGCACAGGCAGAAGCAAATGCTTATATTAATGCCTGTCCTACATAACATATTCAACTACCCAGCATCCAATGTAGGAAAAAGAAAAGACAAAAAAAAAAAAAAAACAGTGTATCCAAGCCAACAAACAAGCGAAACCTAAAAAGGTGAAAATAAACCAGAGAAATAGAAAACTTAACCACCAAATTAATGGTAATTAAAATGGTAAAAATAATCATTCAATCATGCAGTTTGTTTGATAATCCCATGTGCTGTGTCTTTCCTTTGTTAGAATAACTCAGACTTTTGTGAGTCTTTAGGCATTGCCAACCTTTAAATCTCATTTGTAAATGCTTTATATGGCACAGATAGTGCACACTATAGATGAGCTCACACCATATACTTAATTAATGAGTAGTGAGTGCTTTATAACTACCTGTAATAACGAATTCTTGTATTATTAACTGTTTATAAGACATCTATTGGAAAATAAATGTGTGAGTTAGTATAAAATACACACTGACATATTCACTGAATACTAAATGTTTAAATGCTGAATCCATAATTTATAAAGTCTGAAAATACAATCATTAAGCGCATTGTAGATGAGCTTATTAATGATGAGTAAAACATTTATAACTGTGCTGATAAACCATATATTAATGAGTATTCATGTCAGAAATATGCTTTATAAGTAATGAATTCAGTATTTGTTAATGCTTAACTAGTGCTTCATAGTGTGTACTTATTATAAAGTGTTACCTAATATGTTAATTATGTCATTTAACTTCATTTGACTTTGAGATTGGACTATAACTCTGTGATTTAAATAAAAGTGGTGTTTTCTTTTTTTCTGGAATTGATCATTTACATTTTACCAGAAAGTGCACACCACAAAACTGAAGACTACAGTTTCTGTTCAGCAAAATATCTTTTTCATTAAAAAAAGAGGAAGAATTAGACCATTAGTGACAATGGTATGATATTTTTTGTGATAAACCAAACCTTATGAACATTTCATGTGGTTCTACAGAAACATAAACGGTTTAAGTGTTAGATCATATTCAAGGATTAAAAAACGTGTATCCAGAGGCAAACAATTTGGTGCATGCATCGTCAGCAGAAAGGACACATTACAGGATGATTACACGAAGTCACATGTAATTGTGGTCTCTGTAAGAGGATGTGGCAAAAAGATTTTTGCTCAGCATCGTGTTGAACTGCAACTGTGCAGAGCGTCTGTGCTTTGTTCGGTCCTGTGTCTCTGTGGATGATGGCCCGGCCTCAGATTGCGGACCCACAGAAACCCAGCTGTTGGAGCTGTGATCAAAGCAGACTGGGGCCTGGACACTGTCAGCCCCTGTGTTCAGCAGCACCAGTGTGTTTGGGATTATCACACCTGTGGTTCAGGGATTAATCCCACCAGAGACATGGGAACCAGGGACACAAGGGCTCCAAAGGTCCAGGGTAGAAAAGGAAGAAGAGGGAGAGGGACCCCCACCCCCCCATGTCAGTGCCCCTCACAGACCTGTGTGCTCTTTATTTTTTTCACTTAATGTGACAGGACACAGTATGGGGATGTGAATACAGCTCAGTACTGCTGTTTGTCTCTGACTCACACTGCAGTTGTTTTATTAAGGTCATGGGTTCCTGTTCTCAGAAAAAAAAAACCTCAAGTCAAGCACATAAGAAGCTTTGAGTCGACCACATGGTTACAAAAATAAAACTAGCATATTTCCTTGGTAGGTTATAGACATACATTTTTGGACCTGTCAACTCTGATGCAGATATTTGTATATTTAACACTATTTTCTGTTTTGGCTTTTTATCCTCAGGTTTTAGGTCACATAAAAGACAAAAATAAAATATGACTTGACTCTTGCCCACTGTTGTTTTATTTATTTATTTATTTTGTTCAAAGTGTTTTTTAGTACATATCGAGTCACAGAAAAATATAATACAGTCATTGTTTTTTGTTTTTAAACCCAAGCCCATGAACATTCCCACCCTTTGCACCAAAAAAAAAAAAAAAAAAAAAGAAAAATGACAATAAGAATAAAATAAATAAGGAATACAGATATTAGTCACATATTAGCCACTGTTGTTTTATTTAACAGTGAACACAAAAAGCCAATTGAACTGAAACAGTCTAACATCTTACTTGAAGGGGTGGAACTGGATTTAGTCAAAGAGGTACCTCGGGTTAACCTTTGACCCAACATTAACATTTAAACAACACATAAAGCGACTGAAGAAGACAGTAAATTTTAATGTGCAAAATTTTAAAGAAGTCAGACCCTTTTTGACCCTACATGCTGCTAAGATGTTTTTACACTCCATGATTTTCTCTCACATTAAATACTGTATAACTTCCTGGTCACTAGCTGCTCGCACAACACTCAAACCCATAGAATCACTTTTTTAAAAGCCATAAAAATATTTGACAAAAAAACATTTAATTTCCACCTCTGTATTGTTTTAGATAAATAAAAATTTCTTAATTTTAATAATTTTGTGCATTTTAAAAATGCTTGCCTGATATATAAAGTCTTGCATGGACTTGCCCCTCCTCCCGCTCTGTCAGTGGGATGGTCACCAGGGCCACAGCTCCAGGAGACTGTGAGGTGCCACGCAGGTGCACTACTTTTGAACAAACTACAGTTTCAGTTACTGGAACTGAATATTGGAACAGTTTACCACTAAACATAAGAGACTCACAATCATATGCCTCCTTCAAATCACAACTTAAACACTGGATGAAGAAAAACCAGGCCTGTGACCATCAGTAGCTTCTCCTCACTGCGTTGTTCTGTGTGTTTTATGATGTTTTACACTTTTGTCAACTGTCTTCTTATGATGTCTTTTATGATGTTTTGCCTTTTTGTCAACTGTCTTTCTTGTCACCTGCCTAGGGACTACAGATGGAAATTAGCACTGCTGCTGCTGCTACAATCTGGCATATTTACAGCTGCAATTGTTGTAGATGTTCATTAATATGCACTGTCCCTAATAAATAAATAAATGAATAAATAATTAAAATAAAAACCATTGTGTTGAAAAAGTATAGCCACAGCACTGTCAACTTTTAATTTGTCATTCATTTCTGTATATATGTTGGTGTTTGTATGTATAGTGTATGTATATATCCTTTATCCTATCACTGTGGGCTTTAAAAATGATACATGAATAAATTATTGAATAATATTGCTATTGTTTTGAAAAATGAGCACCCTACTCATCCTCAGAAACTTATTTTCTGGTATTTGATTTTGTTGACGTAAAGTGAATTTCCAGCTATTAGCCTGGTATTATTATAGTATTTGTAACTGTGGAGATGGCTTTAAGGCCTGATCACAATCAAGGGTAACAGAAAGGGTGCACATATAGATAAAAAATAATAATGCTCTATCAAAAATCAGACAGGCCATTTTATTTGTCTGATATTTCTCTTGTAACGTCCAAAATATTTTGTATTATGGTGTCTACTAAAAATTTCACAGACTTGCCCCTGTCAAATCAGAAATTATTGGGTGTACGGACACTACAGCCCAATAGCCTCCGCATTTAATGCCTACAAAGATATACAAATGTTTCAGCACTCAGGATAATCATGCATTGTTTATTGCATAGATGTCGTGTCCAAAGCATGTGTGCTGAAAAATTCCATATATTGACAGAAACAATAAAATTTTGACCCACATATCTGATATGGTGTACGGACACTACTTGGTGTACGGCTCTACAAGATTGGAATGGAAATCTGGCTTACCACATGGTCACATCTCTGTTAGATCTGTAACTAAGTCTTCCTGGTACAGGAGGAAATAAACATTTGTGAACAAGTTAACAATATATCTATAAGGCATATACCACATTATTGATGGAAGTATTGGTGTACGGACACTACATGAATTTTGGTGAACAACGCACCATTGAAAACATGCGGTTTGACGTAAACATCCGTTTGCCACATTGTTACCAAATTTTCTGCAGCCAGGGAGCGTACCAAATCTGTCTAGTTGTGCATATTTAGTCATAATAATACTTAAAAACAGGTTCCCATTCTATATTACAATTAAAGGGCTGTAAAAGAAGGGTTTTCATAACAAAATGGCTGATTGTCTTAATGCTGAAAATAAGAATTGATAATCAAACAGCTGTTCAACAAAAATATCAATAAATGAAAAGCAATGTGATGTGTGTATTTTGTCATAAAAAAGACACAGGAGTTGAATAGTAATTATTTATTGTGTGACAAACATTATGTACAATAATTTTGCTCTCTTATAACAATAAAATTGTACACGTTTTCTTGCTCATTGGGTCGCCATTTTATCAGTTTTTATCCAGTTTTCTTCAAATTTGGAGGATTGCAAGATCTAGTTATAAGATGGCCAAAGAAACATTTTGGGAATGGTTTTGGGGGTATCTTTTTGCAATACTGATTAATAACTGATGCAAATATACTTGTACACCTTGATAGTGATCAGGCCATTTAGTGAAGTCAAACCATTGTGATCTCCCCTGGTGGCTGTTCACAGTATAGGCCATAAACTATAAATCAATTTCATCCAAAGGGGCTAGAACGAAACTAACAATTCAAAGTGTACTTAAAATATAATTTTCATAAAAGTGAGTCATTTAATAACAATTTCAAGTAAGTAATTGTATGATAAAGCCCTGCGATGAACTGGTGACACATCCAGGGTGTAGGGACGACCTTCACAAACCTCTCAAGTTATTTAATGAGTTATGTGACGATGAAAACCAGGTGATTGATGGGTGAAATAACCAATCACTGTCACAAATCCATCAGGAACACCATCTCCAACAAATCAGGCAGTTGTTTAGTGAATGGATGTCACATTCCTTCATCTGACCTCTGCAGACTCCAGCCAAAGAATCTATATTGACATCAACTGAGAGCTAATTGATCGTTCATCATGGCACAGCAGAAAAGCGGCTACTGCACCACACAGGACTGAACCACTTCTGAAGAAAGCACCACAGCTTTAACACTTTGTCTAATGTCTTTGTTTTTACTCCTTACTGCTGTCAAACAACCTTTATTATTCATCTGAGATTTTGAACAACCTCAACCTCAAAAACTTTCCCTTAACCCACATTTTCCATTAAAAAAAGTACCTTGTAATGGGGTAGGACTTTTCAGAGCCCCCAAATTCTACAGGGGCGGGGCTGTGTGCTGAAGAATACTGATTGGTGGAACATACTTTCAGCATTCCACACTTACATTCATCCACATTGTTTAAGCCAGTGTGCAGCTGCAAACTTGTTTATTTTATTTCTATAGTTTCACTTCATTTGTGTTCGATCATTTGGAAAATGGAGGAAAAGAAGAGAACCAACAACAAGTGGACGAACGACGAGGTCAAGGTTGTTTAAAGCGTTTTAGTTGAGGATGAAATTTAGCGACTCAAAACCTCCGAGCCTGATTTGAATAAATTTTCCAGAACTTTGAGCTGCAGGGGAAATGCAAATCATACAAATGATCAAGAATTCCTTTAATCGTGTAAAATTAAACAAATTCCTGGAAATAAAAGGTCCTGTAAATGGTGGTGGAAAAGGAGCTGTTGATAAGAAGTATAAGCTATTACCCAAAAACCATCAGAGTTTTCATCTTTGCTTCTGTACTTATTGATAGAAGCAACGGGGCAGCTCCTACAACTGCAAGATTTTACATAGAAGCAGCAGAAAGCGGTATTTCATTTCGTTTCATTTCATTTCATTCAGTCCTTTTAGAAAAACACTGAGGAAAGTCTCATCTGACCTTAACTTGAAGCTGTGGTTTCTGTGTTATTGTGTTGAAAAATTAATTCAAATTTCACTATTTGATATTCTGCTCAAAAAATCAGAAGATGCAAAAAAAAAAATAAAAATAAATAAAAAACAGAAAAGCCACTGTAGCCACCATTTAGATGTTTTTGTTAAAAGTAATTACATGACAATGAAAATCCACTCCTGGATCAGGGCTGATATAGTATATGTTTGTCGATATGTGTATCTGGAGCCAGACCCTTTAAGTGTGACCCTGGAAGTGTCATATGTCGGTGCTGGATCAGCTTTCTTTAACCATGCAGAAAATCCTGCACTTGTTTATTTAGCTAATTCAAGTGGTATTTCCCAGCCCATTCCCTCTGAGTCAGTTTGTCTAACAGCTTACCATCTCCAGCCTGCTTACCTTTAAAAAAAAAAAAAAAAAAAAAAAAAAAAAGTGCGATCCTAAAGCTGCAGTCACTCTGACACACACATAGTACACACACCAGCCCAACAACACACCAAATACCACCGATACCACGTGTGCAACGGCATGTTACAGACACCTATTCTTTCATTTTGTTTCATAAATACAGGCTTAACCCCACACTCCCCTGACAAAGACACTCAGCATCACACACATGAAAAGAAAGCAGTAAAAGTTATTTATAAAACCAGACAGACGACATCTTCACCTTCTTTTCTCTCAGTTCAATTGCTTTAAGCTACTAACAGTTCAAACTATAGCCTGTGTCTGAGGAATGTGCACCAACATAAACAGAACAATTATTGCGGACATCAATCCAGATTGAGGATATCAATCATCATGCTTAAAGAAAAACAGCTCTATCAATATACTTGCAACTGTTTTTCAATTATGCCTTAAGATACACTGTTTTTATATATAATAATAATATAAAATAATAATAATAATATAATAATAATAATATATAATGATAAGGAAAACAATAATAAAACTGCTCCCCGGCCGGTTTTGGACTTTTCCTTAAAGCAAGCTGTGTTGCACTCACACTTGTTCTTTTGTTACATATCATCAAGATGTTTCAGACTAAAAATATGGGCAGTTACACCTATTATGTCCACTGGATACAATTTACCCCAATAAAAATTTACTGATTTTTAAAGGTTATACAAGTGTTTTTCCACCTTGGGGTTGGGACCCCATGTGGGGTCACCTGGAATTCAAATGGGGTCGCCTGAAATTTCTAGAAATTGATAAAAATAAAAATAAAAACGATTACTAATAAAAAAAAATATATGGTGAGTTGAGAGAAACAATCACAATCCATATAAGACAAGACAAACTGTGAAGCTGAAACTGAAACACTGTGATACTGTTTATCTTTCAAATGTTCATTGTGGTTGGTTTCAGATACTGCAGCTGTTTCATAATTAATATTTTGAGTTTTTGTTTGTTCAGTATTAATTGTCAGCCTTGTAAATCCAAACTGGACTGACTGTACATATCCTGACCAAGGAAAATAAATTCTCACTTTGTGCAGTAATCTACACCTGGCTTTTCTGCCTCCATCCATAATAATATACATTACATAGACCAAATGTCATCTAAAATTCATGTTTATTTGCAACTATTAGTATAGCAAACTATTACATGATCAAAAACATAAATTTTAGCAAAAAAAAAAGTCTCTGTTTTGAATGTCTGGGGTCGCCAGAAATTTGTGATGTTAAAATGGGGTCACGAGCCAAAAAAGGTTGAAAAACACTGGGTTACACATTAATGCTGCGTTTCCACTACATAGTACCGGCTCAAATCAACTCTGCCTTTTTGCGTTTCCAGTAAGAAAAAGGACCTGGAATCTGGTTCTAGTTTTTCGGTGTCACCTCCCCAAAGGTTCCAAGACTAGGGAACAGAAACTAAAATGTGACGTGTAAACACTGCAGACCACTGATTGGTCAGAGAGTTGTCTCTGTGACCCGCCATTTTACAAAAAACAGATGCCGAAGTTGACAGTAAATATAGTGGTAGGTTAAAAATGATGACAGCCTGCAAAATGGCACCATGGTTGGTTGAGGAGATTCAGTCTTTGGTGGCCGACGTAAAAATTCCGCTTGAGCTTGATGAGATAATACGCAACGAGCGAGTTTATCAACAACTCTCTGAGCAGATGTCACTGAAGTAACATGCCACATCGCTATGACGTCCAGGTACTCTAAAGTCAGTAGTATCCTGTAATGGAAACAGTCTCCAGGAATAGGACCTGGTACCTGAGTCGAGTCGAGTCGAGCTGGTTCCATGCAGTGGAAATGTGACATAACTTGCTTTATCCCTGTAAGGAAAGCCTCTGCATTTTACCCATCCTAAGACACACATAGCACCTAGCATTAGCATTAGCACATCACACACATTAGCAGTTTCTCAATGCCAAGTTTGCAGAATGCAGTCCTGCGGTCTTAGTGAGACTTGGTAAGAGCAGTCCCAGAGAATTGACTTCCCAAGAGCGCAAGTCTCTCTGTAATTGGAGCGGCTGTGTACTTGTGAACTTTTCTCCCTGTCTATGCTGCATTTCTGTCATTTGCTCCCTAATGTATTTCCGTCAAATCACCACAATATGTCACTCAATTCAATTTCAATACATTTGTACTACTATTTACGTTGTTTATATTCTTTATACATTTTGTATATTTTTTCAAAACTGTAACAAATTTCGCTGAATCCCATATGATAATAAAGATGTATTTCTCGCTAAGCTGCCTGTGACGTGTGTTACAACATTGTAGCATCATCTTGTTACAATCATCTAGTCAATTAAACTTTTCTGAATTAAGTTTATACAGAAGCCACCATTGCATTCAAGAGTACAAAGTGCATTGTGGGATATTTCAGAGCCAAGTCTGCATGAGTAACCAACCAGTGCATCCTTGGTTTAAGCTAGCAGACAAGAACAACATCCAGGTATTCTATGTGTCTTTGGTTTATGTGAACTTTCAATCTGAATACTTGGGCCACAACTGAGAACATTTCACCAGACCGTGAGAACGGAAGAAGAGACAACAGTGTTCTTCAAAGAAGATCTTCATCAGGGGAACTGACAGGGGAATTACCCTATATGCATCTGGGTGATTCTCTGAATTCGGTGCCATTTGGGGTCTATGGTTGCTGGGTTAGGGTTAGGGTTAGCAGACCTCCGCCAAGGCTGATCAGTGGGCCCCCCGTGGGCCCCCCCACCCCCGATCACCCCCAAAAGTTAATTTTTCTTCCTTATCCCATTTCCAACAAACCCTGAAAATGTCATCCAAATCTGTCCATAACTTTGAGTTATGTTGCACACTAACAGACAGACAAACAAACAAACAGACAGACAGACAAACAAACCCTGGCAAAAACATAACCTCCTTGGCGGAGGTAATGAAATATAGGAAAGAAAGCATGTTAACACCTACCTCTCTTTACAGCGTCAGTTGGAGAAGACTAGAGTGATGTCACTTCCTGGGTGCTGAGGAAGTTGGACTGAACCGTTATGTTTAAAAAGGGGGGAATTGGTGTTCTGTTACGGGGTTGAGCGAAACTGAGGGACAATTAAATCGTGATATTTTATTAGTGAATTCTGTGTTTTCTCAGATTTGTTTTATGTAGGTTAAAGCAAAAAATCAGGTCATTTCATTAATATAAAAGACTTTGACGTACAACTGTTTATTCTTGGTTTTAAATCCAACTAGAAGCACTCGGAGAGCGCAGACCTCCGCCAAGGCTGATCAGTGCCCCCCCCCCCCCCCCCCCGGGGCCCCCCCACGCCAAGGAGGTTATGTTTTTGCCAGGGTTTGTTTGTCTGTTTGTCTGTCCGTTAGTGTGCAACATAACTCAAAAAGTTATGGACAGATTTTGATGAAATTTTCTGGTCTGCGCCCCCCCCGTGGGCCCCCCCACCCCCGATCACCACCAAAACTTAATCATTTCTTCCTTATCCCCTTTCCAACAAACCCTGAAAATTTCACCAAAATCTGTCCATAACTTTTTGAGTTATGTTGCACACTAACAGACAAACAAACCCTGACAAAAACATAACCTCCTTGGCGGAGGTAATAAAAATATAACTTTAGTCACTCAGGACATGCATATTTGGCTGACCTCTACACTTTCAGCAATCCATAAAAAAAAAAAAAAAAAAAAACATGATTTTCACAGTATGCTTGTGTTATAGTCAAAGACACATGGGCCTTTCCATTTCTGACTTAAAAATGCATTTTGTGGTTTATTGTATGTGAAAATATTTAAAGTAAACCTGTGGGACACAAAAGGCACTGAATTCAGAGAATCAGTGATCTGTTTTAAGAGGGGGGAGGGACCAGAGGACCTGCACAGTGTGGAGAGACCAGGTAACCTCAACACAGAAAAATTCAGAACCTTCTAGCTGAGTAGTGGACATGCTAACCACTGTGTCACCACACCACCCAGTTTTGCACATTTATTGTTAAGGCTGGTAGTACATGGACCGAACCCAAACGCAAGACCCTCAGACAGGAATACAATGAAAGGGTATTTATTTAACACAGTCAGTAAAATCAGTTCACACAGAATGGTAATGAATGAATCTTCGCAGAACTGCTCTGGGGAATCGTCACGGATTCCGAATCCAAGTGAGACGCTTCACAACCCGGGTCGGGAGCACACGAGGGGAACCTGACGAGGAAGCAAACGAGAGTCAGGGGACAGACCAGGTCATACACGGGAGGACAAGCAGACAGGCAAACGTACACTGGGGTAAGGCAGGCTCACGTACCGATAGTCCAGGCAGGGGGTCGAAAACAGGCTTGGTCACTGAGGCAGAAGCACAGACAGGGGACAGGCGAATAGTCAGGCGTGGGAGAAACAAACCAGGTCGAAGTCAGACGAGCAGGCAGATGAGGGACAGGCAGAGTCGGTGGTTGGTGGGCAAAACGGGTCACAACGGGCAGACAGACAGGATCCAAAAACGCTGGTAAGTAATCACACCAAAAAGGAGGAAAACGAACTGGCACAGAACAGGGGAAAACACAGGGCTTATACACAGAAGGGAGGGAAGACAATGAGACACAGGTGGAAACAATCAGGGAGGAGTCAGGTAATCAGAGCAGGTGGAAACAATCAGGGAAGGGAAGTAAAGACACCAGACATGACACATGAGGGAAACTTAACAAATAAAACAGGAAACGACACACAGACAGACAAAACAAGTAAAAGTCCGGGGACTGATATGACATTTATGTTAGAGCAAAGCTCTCAGGCTGAAGTATTTGTTGTTCAATATTAAATAACACAAGACATTTATTAAAGCTTACAACCAGTAAAAGACAGAGAATCATTGACCACACAAATGAGCAGCTACTTTCTTCTGATATCAGATCCTGTATAATTTTTGACTGATTGATACTGGTGGTCATGCAAAGCAGTTAATGTTCTGAAAGGCAGTAAAGTCTGTCAAACCTCTCACTCAGGATTACACAGAGAAGTGTTTAACCTTACCATCTTGTTGCCACTCAGCAAGCAGAGTACAAGAAAAATAACTGGAAAAAAGCAATACACAGCCAAAGCACAATGTTTCTCATTCCTGCCATGTGTTGCTGACAGGGTTAATACACTGAGGCTGTTTTTACACTGGGCCCGTATCCAAGTACATTGGACCCCAAAGTCCACTTAATTTTATCAAAGTGAAAGCAAACGCTCCATGCATGAGCACCATACCAGGGTCCAGCTGAGAAGGTAGTCCAGGGTACGGGCTGCGTGGATTCCAGTACGGAACGTTGCTGTGTAAAGGCAATCTGTATCCGAGACCAGAAGTGGCCTCGGATCAGCGTTGCACGGGCTCACCTTATCAACCGAACTGCTCACTAATAGATGAGTTTCATGTGACGTATGCATACATTAAGTCTTGGAGGTGGAAGTCACACCGAGTTCGTAGCGTGTTAAATGATGGACCTGCTAAACTCCTGTGTGCCGCTTATTACTCAGCTTTCACCAAATATAAGTTAGGCAGAAAGACCGCTCGGTTCCATTGGTGGCAGCGGTGGTTCTGTTCTGCCGACCGCTGTTTATAGTTATTATCGTGGTTAGCATAGCTTCTCAGTATAGTTAGCCTGTCTGTTGCTCTTAGCGGCGTGGAAGAAAGAATTGTCATCATGTGGTATGGTGATGAAGACCCCTTTAAACCTACCAGGAGGGTTTCCCCTGGCCTATCACCCTACTGAGAGAGAGTGATTGTGGATCTACCAGCTCCCTTTGGCGGCGATGGCAGCCAGAGTTTCCTCAGCTGGAAGTGGCAGTCAGAGTTATGGGGGATGACACCGGTGAGTTCAGCGGGGAGCTGGTGAGAATACTCCCCACCTATCTGTGTAAGTCTGCTTTTCTACTATGGGACAGCCTTCCCGATGCGGTCAAGTCAAATTATGCAGCCGTGAAAGAGAAGATGGGATCGGCTTTTGGACAGAGACAGTTAATGGACCGTTTTAGAGCGAACATATCGGCTTGTTCATGAGTTCCATGGCAGAGCCTGGAGATGTACGCGGCTGGTGTGAGCCGGCTGGAAGCTGGTACTCATGTTTTTGCCTCCCAGTTACGCACGCATCTTAATGACGTCGCAGTTGTTAGTAAACATAGAAACTCATCTATATATCAGGGACAACAAAGGCCGCTCTTCTTCTCTTTGCCTCAAACAGGCTAACAGATAGAAAAGCATTGCCTGTCTTGCCACCATTGTAGACAAATGAACAGAACAGTTGCTCAGTTGATGACGTAAGGGTTTGTCTTCTTCTGATTTCCGCGTTTGTTGGATAGCCACAGAATTCCTTCCACACCGCCACCTACTGTTTCGGCCCTGTAACACCCACATGTTCTTGGACACAGGGCACAGTACGTACTTGTGAACGCAACATCCGTGGGAAAGGTGTGATCATATCCACATACAGCACGGATCCGGATACCCAGTGTGAAAATGCCCTGAAAGATTTGTGGTATATGTGTGTTCTTTGCCCAGAGTTTTGTCTCTCAGACAGAGCTGCACACTCAGTAGCCTATAAAGAGCAGAAAGGAGAGAGCAGTGTAGCTGGACTTGTTTTGTTATATTTTTACACACACACACACCTACACACACACCCTCACACACGCACACATACACACACACAAAACAACTCCCAGAGTTTGGGAAAGGTGAGTTAAGGTTTGACAAAGAACTAGACTTGGATCAGGTCAGAAAGAAACAAAAAATAAGTACATACATAAATACATACATATATAAAATCACAACTATCACGAAAAATGTCAATTCATTATTATTTTAACCCTCAAAGATCTAAAGCTACTGATCTAAATGTTTAAAACTTTTCAACCACTATAGTAATGCATTGAAATAATTCAGATAAAATGCAGTTATATGCATATATAATAAAGAATTTCTTGGGTGGGGTTTTTTTTTTTTTTTTTTTACATGCTATATATACACTTGTGTACTCTCTAATAATATAATAACACCACATGTCCATATTTTGCGTGTAGGATGTAATTGTGAATAAGTACATTTGTCTAGTATTATTGTGTTATAAATATTATTTTTTCTTTCACTGATACTTTTACCTTTTTGTTTTATGAGTATTTTGCTATTTTTTTATTACTATTCATATAATTATGAATTATGGTGATAATATCAAGACTCATGATGTGACAATAATAATATTGTTGTTATTATCACTATTGCACCATGCACTAAGAAAGTATGCCATGTAGGACCAGGGGTGGGAAGATGAGGGGTTGGGAAGAATGGGCCATTTTTAATGTTTTGAAATTGAATGTTCAAATCGTCAATGTAATTTAAATCTGCATCAAAAATGATTTATAAAAATATGCGAAAAAAATGATATATAAAGTGACAATAACCCTCTTCCCCATTTGACTTTTGGCTTCACATGGTGTAAACACAGATGCAACAAATAACATTAATAAAAAGCATTTTGGGACTAGAGTAAACCATAACAGTACCACTGGCACCCCATTTTAACATCACAAATTTCTAGCGACCCCAGACATTCAAAACAGAGACATTTTTTTTGCTAAAATTAGTCTGTTTTATCATGTAATAGTTTGCTATACTATGTTGTAAATAAACGGTAATTTTAGACGATATTTAGTCTATATAATGTAATTATTATGGACGGAGGCAGAAAAGCCAGGTGTAGATTACTGCACAAAGTGAGAATTTTATTTTCCTTGGTCAGGATATGGACAGTCAGTCCAGCTTGGATTTACAAGGCTGACAATTAATACTGAACAAACAATAATTGAAACTATGAATTATGAAAGAGCTGCAGCAACTTAAACTGAACACAATGAACATTTGAAAGTCACATGATCGGGTCAATCAAGATATGCCCTTTTAGATATTGTATCCTGCATTTTATTTGAACTTGATTTGTCTTAAGAAAAAACTGTGGTGTTTTAATTACACTGAAATACATATTGAATCATTAAAAATATTTTTTATTAGAATTTTTTGTATCAGTTACTAGAAATTTTAGGTGACCCCACATGGGGTAGCGACGCCAAGGTTGAAAAACATTACATTATATACTACTGTACCTAAGCAAGTGTAATTAATGCAAGTGTAATAATTAATGTATTGCAGTTAATTTTAATCATTATCCTCTATCTAAATCTTGAAGAATCACAGAAGCAATGCTCTAATAAAACTGATAATAATACACATTTAATCTCTGAGGCAGATCCCTATAAGGCCAAATGTATCATATTTGATACTTGAGTTTTGAAGCCCTCTACATGATCAGTGTGATTTAGTTTTCTTGAAAAACCTGATGTATGCAGTTAGATACATGCAATACATGCATAATCCACCAGGGAGAGGAATTTGTTCACCAGAGGACTTTCCAGTGACACTACAAGATTGTGATTAATGATGAAGGAGGCAGAACTTTAGCAGTTTTGAAAAGGAATTACCACTTTGTTAGACATGTTTGTGTTATGCTTTTGTTTGTTCAAAAATAATAATGTTTGAGCATTGAGACCTGATGTATCAAATATGTTACAAAATTGAAAGTCATACATGGAAATTGATATTTGGGAAAAAAAATGTTTTTGATTGTTCAGAAGGACCAATAAAGGCTCCAGTTTCAAAGAAGTGGGATTTTCTGCCAGTGATTTAATAATAATAATAATAATGATAATAATAATGGATTAGATTTATATAGTGCTTTTTTGGTCACTCAAAGCGCTTTACATTATTGATCCATTATTCATTCACTCACACATTCTCACTATGGTGATGGTAAACTACATCTGTAGCCACAGCTGCCCTGGGACAGACTGACAGAAGCGTGGCTGCCAGTTCGCACCTACAGCCCCTCCGACCATTCATACGCATTATATACCAGTGTGAATGGCACTGGAGGCAAGGAGGGTGAAGTGTCTTGCCCAAGGACACAACGGACTGAGTAGGACAGATCGGGATTCGAACCGCTAACCCTTGGACTATCATCTGAGCCATGGCCGCCCCACCAGTTCTGGCTTTACAGGGATAGAACATATGGAATCACAAAAGTGTAGTAGACTTACTTATTTATGCCACATACGAACATGTCTGTCAGCAGACAGAAAGAAAAACATTAAAAATGAAGACACATTACAGCATGAAACAACTGCAGATCAATTTACTAAAATATTGCTGCCATGATCAGACTTACAACCCAGACAGGTAGATGCAACTGATGTTCTTGTCAGTATTAAAGGCAAAAGGTGAATGGCTTTCCACTCCTCCAATCTCAGCTTGTTATTTTAACACTTCTTGTGTCTGATTCTGCATAAATCACTAATTAGACCGAAAAACGACCAGTATAACTATTCACATTGTAATTATGTCGGAAAGTCTATTTAAAATGTTTTAATATTGTCATAATAATCTGTCACCTAAATAGGGCATCACTTCTCCAAGGCCAGGATTATCCCTGATGTAAATAATTAATGATAAAATATTTATACACAAATAAATAGCAGTTTGTTTGTTTGGTTTTTTTTGTCTAAACCAAGTGTTCTAAAATTCAGTGTCATACCAGCAAACACCAGCAGATGGCAGCAGCGCATTTGGTCTAGGCCACTCTATTTCAAAGACCAATGACCTGAGCATGCCTACCTTGATTTTCCTGAATAACAACACTTAATTTTTTACAGACATGGATAATTTCATTTATTCAAAATTGGGTAATTCAGTTTTCCAGTCTTCAGTTGCCACTCAAGTAATGAATCGTAAGTACAATATACAATATAAGCAACAAACACATCAACCAGTCATCATTTATCATACTGTCAGTGAGAGCAGCTTAATGCAGACATTCAAGGAATTATTGGAATTATTATCTGAGAAAGCAAGACAAGGCAACGTAGGTTTATTTGCATAGCACAATTCATATACTGGGCAATTTAGAGTTGTATAAAAATGGAAATGACCCAAGTTAAGAACAGACAACTACAATTAAAACATAATCAATAAAGCATTAATGATAACTGATTAAAGTACAAGGCAAGAGTGCAGATAGACTATATATTGTACAATAGTAGCTAGTGCATAATAAAGTGTAATACATGCAATAAATACCTAATAAATAATAATAATAATAATAATATAATAATAAAATAAAAAAAAATAAAATCAATTACAATGTCCATCATTTTTTAAGTTACTGATAAATAAGTACAAGTTGGTAATACATGTCCAAATCAGAGGAACAATATATGAAATGTGAAACCTGATGTGTGTAGTAACAGCATGTGCAGTAAGTGCCCTCATTTATGTTCTGAATAGACCTTCTGTTTTTTATTTCATTATTATTTTCTCCTGACCAGACCGATTGGGGTTATCAGCAAGATGAATCAGTGCATAAAATTGTGAAGAAGTTGTCATTTTTTTTCTTTTTTAGCACCATATCGAGACAGTACAATGTGAGAACACAGTTCTGCTTTCTTCAGGGTTCATACACATTTTCCCCAGATGAAATTCAAGCACTTTTCAAGTACTTTTAAGGGTAATTTTAAAAGTTTTCCAGCACAGCGCCTTATCACTGGGGTAAAATACATTTTTCTTTACAGATTTCAAGCACCTGTACGAACCCTATGCATTATTATTATTCATTATTATTTATTCAGTTGCACATCACAAATAACAGTAAGAAAAAAAAAGAGCTTTGGCACTGCTGGACTTCTGTATCGTCGATGGCCAGGGTAGGTGGTCTTGGTATCGGCTAAAGAAGTCCATAACTGCTTACTTGGTTTTCAAAACATTCAGCTCCAGGCCATGAGTCCAGCACCAGTCCAGCAGAGAAGAATTATTTCCTGTTTGGAAATGGCAGGTGTTAAATAAGCCTAAACTATGACGCTATATTCACTATAAATATGATTTCTCCACATAGCCCAATGTTACATGTAATCTAAAAAAACCCAGAGGTCTGTTTGTGCCCAGCTCAGAGCAGGGGTACTGCCTACAGGTGGAGGTGGGGTGATATAAAGGCATCCCAGAAGAGGACAGATTATGTGTTTTGTGTGATTTAAGGGTTGTTGAGGATGAATGGCATTTTCTGTTTCATTACTTCCACCAAGGAACGGCGGAGGTTATGTTTTCATCGGGGTTTGTCTGTTTGTCTCTTAGCATGATAACTCAAAAAGTTATGGATAATGAGAAACAAGAAATGTTGATACTGGCACAAGAACAGATGATAAAATTTTGGTGGTGATCGGGGGGGTTGTTTGTTTGTCTGTTAGTAGGATAACTCAAAAGTTATGGAAGGACTTTGATGAAATTTTCAGGAAACATTGATATTGGCACGAGAAACAAATGATTAAATTTTGGTGGTGATACTTGGGGGGGGGGGGGGGGGGGGGTGATTTGCCTTGGTGAGGTCTGCGCTCTCCAAGTACTTTTCTAGTTGTTCTTTATATCATGATATCAGAACTGTTATGTTTAAGAAAATTCTGTGTAAGAAGCCCGATTTGTTTTGAATGCCTGATGAGGACATGTTGAGTTGGTTATTTGAAAATGAAATATATAGTTTGGCAAGATTTTTTGGGGAAAGCATAGAAATTTAGACAAAGAACTCTGTATCCTGACCTAAAATGACCTTGTTTTATGTAATTGTTATGGGATGGGTATGTGTTTAATATGTTGGTCATCTTCCTGTTTGAATGTCATAGTGTCTCATAAGCCTATAT
>NW_021941660.1:0-17500 GCF_902148855.1 Sphaeramia orbicularis
TTTAAATTAATTCATATAAACTTAAACGGATAATAACTGATACAAATACATTATTACAAACATTAAATTATTTAACTCAGTTGTATTGTGGTTGCTAGGGCTGTGTATCGTCAAGATCTGGCAATACGATACCAATCACAATACTGGATCACAACTTACACGATATATCATGATACTGTTAAAAAGGAGTTTTTTGTTTGTTTCTTTTTAAAAATGATTATTTCCTTGAAAAATGTAATTACACCAGAAATCTGCACAAATACTAACACATTTTATTGATCAAACGGATCTAATGTTATCACAAATTTTCTGTGTTAAAACTTAAATCTGTTTTACAGACATTACAGTTTAACCTGTTCAAATGTTCATATTCTATTAGTTCAGAACTAACATCAGAACAGTATTTTTGTGCAATCCCAACAAAGAACTAACCTATTTATAAAAGACTGTTAAATAAATAATAATAAAGAAAATAAAGAAAAAGAAACACAAAAAACAAAAATGAACCTTCACAAAATCTGTATCTGAATAAACACCTAAAATCGATACAGTACTTAGGGATATCGATACAGTATTGTGAAATGAAATATCGCAATATATTGCAGAACCAGTATTTTCTTACACCCCTACTGGCTGCCTCTGCCGCTACTGCCGGCACAATAATACTAGCAAATTAGACTACGGTGTTATTATTATTGTATATTTTGTATTATTATAACAATTATTATCTTCCCCCTCACCCCCCCTTCTGTTCTCACTTTCATTCACACCCCCCTCTTCCCCTTTTCCCATCATCCCTAATCAAGCTATATTATTAGTCACTCTTTACATTTATTATTTTTCATTGTATATGATGTCGTTGTTTGTCACTACTCTGTCATTGTTGTTGTTTTGGTTTGTTTATTTGTTTGACTTTCCCATTGTTTATGGTTGTTATTGTTTTTCTGTCCACAATGTCTTGTTAACTATAACTAATAAAAAAATAAAAACGTGTGTTCATCGACCCTGTCCCACAGACCATACAGGACACGTGTCCTGACACGTTTAAAACTGCTCATAAAACCACGTACATTACCAGGGTTTCTGCATGAATCAGCAAATCTAATTTAATTCTCTTTTTAATGCCACTTTAAACAAATTTCATGCCCATATTCATCTGCAGATACAGTTTTATATATAGTTTTTGTCGGTTTTACTGTCCACAGGCTTTAACCAGTTCTAAATAGTTCCTCCTCCAACAACTTCTGCCTAAACTTGCATTTTCCCTTTTTTCCACATTTGCTAATATTCCCTCCGCTCTTTCACAACAGCATGAACACGCTAACAGCACGATGCATTCCAAACATCCGGTGTTGTGACTTCATGTATCGGTCATAAACGACAGTCAGTTAAAGGGTTCGGCCTGTCATCACACTATACTTCCGATCAAAATTATCAAATGTTTATATAATCAAATAAATCATGAATAACAATGCTTTTTTTCCATCAAGTGTATTTAATTTTTTTAACGCCTCTGGACATCAAATTTAATGATTTTTAATGCTATTTAAGGCCTTAATTTTCACAAAATCTATTTAGTTTGACCGAACCATTTTAAACTTTGTTTTATCGTTCCTTTATTGAGTTGGTTTTATCTCTTTGCCTGGTGGTGTGGTTCGGTCAGATCTCAGCTGCAGAGAAAAACTCACTGAATCAATAGTCCGATGGTCCAGTCGCCTGATTGGTGAGTCCCAGTCTTGTCCCGCCTCCCTGTACACTAAACAGGTCCAGAGGATGGCTTCATCAATTCTAACAATGACTCCCATCCTTTAGGGGGTGAATTTCAGCTCCTTTCCTCTGGACGGAGGTTTTTAGTCCCAGGTGCAGGACACAGCGTTTATAAAAACAGTTTTGTTCCTGTCGCCGTCACTGAGCTCAATAAGAAATAGTGACATTGTACTTTATTTACTTATTTTAGTTAATTATCCTATTTCTTTGCTCTATTTAGTATTACTGTGACTTCTAATTTTTAAATGTTATGTTCTTATCCTGGTTTTATCCCAGAGACTGTTTTTATCTTCTTGGGGCTTTTATTGTGTTTTATTGCATCTTGTTTTTATTTATTTGATCTTATTTATTTATTTTATTCTTTTCCTTATCCATGCTGCTAATACTGATGAATGTGGAACACTGAGCACGTTTTGTCCTGTCTGTAAGCGTGATCAAGTACCTGCGCGAACAGGTTCAACGTATGTTTTGTTGTAATGCGAAAAGCAATCACTGTCTGCAAAACAAATCTACCCTCGGGTAGAAATAAAGTAACCTTGAACCTTAATGACTTTAATGCTTTTAATGACCTGCATAAACCCTGATTATGCACTTTATAGGTTATTTACGCACCTTCATCCAACTGAAACATTCCATTTTACTTTGCACCTTACAGTCTATTGTTGCTCTTAACCGCTTTATCGTCACTCAGTTCTGTTTTTATTCTAATTATTATGTACAGTGTGTTTGCTCGAGTTCCATTTGTTATTCTTGTATCCTATTTTTCTGTCTCTCATGCTGCCGTACTACAATTTCAATCAACTGTATCTCTTTTCTTTTGTTCATTGTGCTACTTATTACTTGTATTTAATTTGCATAAATTTTGCTGGACTGGGGTGGGGAATAGTTGTTTTTATGTTGTTTGTTGTGTTAAAACTTGCTTAAATATCCAATAAATAAACCTTGAAAAAAATGTTTAAATTAAGGAGACTGAAACCCCAACATTCACCACATCTGGAGGTTTTTCCACTTTCCTACCTTTCCTCTTTGCCTTCTCCTTAGCTGTCTCCTCCGCCTTCTCTGCGCCTCCTGCTGCGCCCGTAGCTCCGCCTCTTCCTCCGCTCCTCCTCCTCCTCCTTCTTCTTCTCCTGAGCCTTGGCCACCTCCTCTTGTTTCAGCCGGATCAGCGCCCTCATCTCGTGGAGGGCTCGTTCTGCTGCTGTCATGTCGTCCACGCTGGGAAACTCGCCCTGGAAAGGAGGCGTGGTCTAAATATTCAGGTTCTACGTAAACTATGTGGACACGTTAAATTCAGGTGTTTCTTTTCCAACAAGGGTCTGGGATACAAACAATAACGGCAAATGTCAGAATATAGTTTTATATTAAGGGATAATATCATTGCATTGGTTAGTTTGGTTTAAAATTTGTTTTTGCTTCCAAATGACTCAGAGATGGTTTTTACTGAATTTCTCTCAACAATGATTTTTTTTTTGTATCCATGATTATGATATTTTAAACTGTAAATAGTAATTTTCTAGCACAACTAACCATCTGCTTTCATCACATCTCACTGAGGAAGAAAATCTCCCATTAAACTTTAAGGAAATACTGATGATATAACCATACGGACATAAATATTGGGACACATCATGTCTACAGCTGTAAGATGTCCTGTTCATGAGGATTTGACATAAAAACATCAATATTTCCTTAAATTTTAATGGTAGATTTTCTTCCTCGGTAAAATGTGAAGAAAGCAGATGGTTAGTTGTGCTAGAAATTATTTATTTACAGTCAGAGCAGGAAAATATTTTAGGAATTTACAGGTATAACATTTAAAATCATAATCATGGATTAAAACAAAAGAAACATATCATGTTGAGAGAAATTCAGTAAAAACCATCTGTGAGGCATTTTGGAAACAAAGATAACAATTTAAAACCAACTAACCAATGCAATGATATTTAGAATAGAATAGAATAGAATAAATAGATCTTTATTGTCATTGTCACAGAAACAATGAAAATCAGTTTAGCAGCAAAATCACAGCAAAAAGGACTTTTTAAAATTATCACACAAAATACTAAAGAAAATGTAGGCATGTGCAAAAAGTTCTAGAATAATATTATATACCATATACTACTACAGTATGACTAGAACTACTGAAATACAAAAGTTAACTCTATACAATAAATTACAGATATTTATCCCAATGTAAACTATATTATTTCATTAGTCATTATTGTTTTGTATCCCAGACCCCTGTTAGAAAAGAAACACCTGAATTCAACGTGTCCACATACTTTTGTCCACATAATGAATATTCCTTTTTCAGGTGCTGGAAGCGTAGACTCACCTCAGCCGTCTTCCTCACCACCTCGGACACCTGCGAACACAGCTGGTTCCCTCTGGTGCTGTAGGAGCTGAGGCTGGACGGGGGCAGGTCTGTCCTGGTCTGGGTGGACGGTTCCAGGAGCTGGTTGAGCTGCAGGATCTCCTCCTGGATGGTGTTGAGTTTCGGCGTCGATCCCTGCCCTCCGCCTTCGCTGCCGCTCAAGCTCCGCCTCCCGGAGACGCTGCTGCCCCCTCCCTCAGCCGCAGGTTCAGGATCTAGAAAACAGTGAGGACATGAGTTACACTGATCAAACGGCTGTGATTAAGGCCGATGGATGCTAACAAGGGGACTGGGGGGGGGGGGGGTCAGTGAGGTTCAAGGAATCGAGATGAAACAGGATTTGATGTATTTAAAGTAGTGGTTTCCAACCTTTTTGACTCGTGACCCCATTTTAACATCACAAATTTCTGGCGACCCCAGACATTCAAAACGGAGACATTTTTTTGTTGCGAAAATTTTTTTTGATCATGTAATAGTTTGCTATACTATAATAATAATAATAATAATAATAATAATAATAATAATAGAAGCACTCAGAGCACTGATCTCCACCAAGGCAGATCAGCCCCCCCCCCCCCCCCCATCACCACCAAAATGTATCATTTGTTCCTTGTGCCAGTATCAACATTTCCTGAAATTTTCATCCAAATCCATCCATAACTTTTAGAGTTATCTTGCACATGGATGGACAGACAGACAGAAAGACAAACCAACGCTGGCAAAAACATAACCTCCTTGGCGGAGGTAATAATAATAATAATAATAATAAATTTTATTTGTATCGCGCTTTTCATGGAACTTAACCTCCTCAGACCCAGGACAGAAAACCCATAGGTTTTCTGTCCACAGCTGTGGACAAGAGTTTCACAACTTCATACAAAAAAAAAAAGAAAAGAAAACTGTCCACCACAAAGGACATGCCATAAAATTTATTTATTATGGACAGAGGCAGTAAATCCAGGTGTAGATTACTGCACAAAGGGAGAATTTTATTTTCCTTGGTCAGGATATGCACAGTCAGTCCAGCTGTGATTTACCAGGCTGACAATTAATACTGAACAACAAGAACTGAAACTATGAATTATGAAAGAGCTGCAGCATCTGAAACTGACCACAATGAACATTTGACAGATAAACAGAACCACAGTGCTGCAGTTTCACAACCACCGTTTGTGTCATTTTGGGATTGGGATTGTCTGTCAACTCGCCATATATGTTTATTAGTAAGTTTGTATTTGTATTTTTATTTTTATCAATTCCTAGAAATTTCAGGTGACCCCATTTGAATTCCAGGCGACCCCATGTGGGGTCCTAACCCCAAGGTTGACAAACACTGATTTAGGGTCAACTGTTTAAATCAATGGAGAGGTTGGACTGGAGGTGAAGAGAAAAAGTGTTAGGAGTGATGTTTTAAGAGCGTCTCCGAGTATGAAAGGAAAGGTGTGGAGGAAAAGGCAGGAGGATTCCAGGTTTGATGGATCAGATTTGTTGATAATAACAGCAGTGTCTTATTCTGTTTAAATGCGTCCTCTCATACCTTCATTCTGTGTCGTTGTTCCTCTTTCAGCTTCTCCTGACGCCCGATACTCTCTTTTGTTCTGAAAAAAAAAAAAAAGGTTAAAAATCCAGCAGCGTGGATCTTGGGTTAGATTTTGTGAAATAAACCAGAGTTCAGAGTGGTCCCTCACTCTCTGTCCATCATGTCTCTCATGCTCTGGAAGTCCTGCCTCTGCTTCAGCTCCATGAACTCCTCGAAGCGTTTCAGCTGCTCCGACTCCGACGTCACCACCGATGCCACCAGCTTCTCCTGCTGCTCCTGCCGCAGCCTGAACGCCATCTACACACACACACCACGCACGCAACGCACACACACACACACACACATTCAGGTTTAACAACAGATGACATAAATCCAGGTGAAGTCTGTTGGTGTCGTCAGTGACAGGTGTCCGACCGACCTTGGCCTGCTCTCGTTTCTCCTCCTCAAACCTGATGATGCGTCCAGCCATCTCCATGGCTTTGGGCGACAGCAGGGAGATGGCGGGTGGAGACGGAAGACCTGACATGTCGCTCACATCAGCTTCTGGATCTGTGTGGTTCGCTTCATTACTGACGACCTACAGCACAGGTGGAGAGAGGAAAACCAGGGTTCACACACATTTTTCAAGGTCAAATTCAAGCACTTTTAAGGATAACTTCAAATTTTCCAGCACATCACCTTATCACTGGGGTAAAATCCATATCTACAGGACTACATATACTCATGATTATTTTTTTTCTTCCTTTAATCACAACATATATTGTATTATGCTATAAACCTCTAAAGTTATGTTTCTTTTTATTTTTAATAAAAACAGATAAAACAGTTTTACCACATGCACCCCTGCTCAAACAGGATTCCTACAAGTTAAATTTGACAAATTTTTAAGACTGTTTAGAACAGAATGTAATGCCCATTTCATAGTCATACTGGCAAACATTTGTGACTCCTAGAATTTAGGAAAATGCATTTATTTAGTCCAACACCTTGATTCCCACCATTTGAGTCATTTCTCACCAAGGGCTTAGCAAAAACTGGTTCCTAATTTCAATGTAAATTGTCAGGTTGGAAGTGAGTCGACCAACAGTATTTTCTTTCCAGTTTGGACATTTAACAGACCATTTAAACACAACACAGCCAACAACTTTATGGCAACATAACTTAAGACCTACCATATCAAATTTAATATCTTTTAAAGACTTTTTAAAGGTATTAAATGCAGATTTGTAAATTCAAGACTTTTATGACTTTTTAAGACCCTGCGGAAACCCTGTAAAAGGAATTAATAGCTGCAGTATATATGGTTACATGTATTAAAACAGAACAACTAAAGGCAGGTGTAATGGTTTTATAGTGATAGTGGAATAAGGTTTTTGAAAGAGGAGAGTGAATGGATGAAGCCGTACCTGCTCAGGCTCAGCTGCTGATTGGACGCCGTTCACGCCCGATGCCTGTGATACTTGGAACGGATCCTGTGGAGGAAATCGAGGCTGGGATCTCATCAGAGAGTCCTGGGCTGGAGTCCCCGGAGCTGGAGGCTGCGAAGCAGGACTTCTGCAGAGACAAGGATCCCAGACGCTCCAGAACGACGCCGGAGTACGGGACAGACTGGGGGCTTCATTATAACCGGCCAGAATATCCTGTAAGAAAAAAAACAACACACTATTATGACTGTCTGATAAAAACATTTACAGGACTATGAAAGACTCCAGGATGAAAACACACACCACAACTATGTTTTTACCCAAATGCAGTTAGACTGTTAAATAACACACATAAACACACATAATATGAATACTGCACCGATCTGATATTAGGATTGGATATCGGCCTTAATATTAATATTTAGCTGGATTAGTAAAAGCTACCAATCTGTAAGACCAATCATTCCTGTTTAAATTTTTGCGACACGGGCTACGTCATGCATGCCGAGAGTTGACTGTTTATAGAAAACGTTATACGTTATTGAAAAAAACTGTTTACTTAAAGTCTAATCAATGCATTCAAGTCAATGCAAAGCCAACTACTTAGTAATGTGTGGCAATAAAAACACACTCAAAGACACACACATATATATATATTTAAAAAAACCAATCATTGTTTAATCATGACCCACCGGAGCTAAATATCCGAACTTTTAGACAAGAATAAAACCACAATTACATACACAGAAAAAAACTGACTGAAATAAATCTCCCAAAAACATAATTTTGGGCTTTTTCACCATTTTACCTTTTATATTGTACAGAAAACATTCATCCACCAAATAACTGTCACATGTGACATGAAGAATGTGATCATTAGTTGAAGCCCTGCTGCACTATTCATTAATATACATGTTATTTTACATTGTGTGATAGTTTGTTTTAAAACTGCATAAAAAGTGCAGGTTGACACACTGAACAGTTACCGTCTACCTGTATTCAGACATACTTATTTGACATTAGAGAAACTCAGTGAAATGTATGTTAAATTAAATATAAATGTGTCTGTATCTGTCAAATAACTGAACTTATAATAACTCTGATAATTACTTAAGTATGTTCTGTGTCATTAGAGTTAAAATATAAACGTGGTAAAAACAAAAGATGTCCCATGTATGAAACATCAAATCTCATTTTCATCTGTCACAAAATATTATGTACAAACAGTAGGTACAATATACTAAAACTTGAGCCTACACCTTTTGGGTAAATACTTTTCATTAAATTATCATTATTATTATTATTATTGTTATCTGTTTGTAGACTTTCATAAACTGTTAAAAAAGGACCAAAGTTAGTTGACTTGGTTTTGTTACATTAATGGTACATTTTCATAATATTTTAATATGATGTGTATTAGTGTTGTATTATTTTAACTGTCTCATTCATGTTTCATGCCACTCTGTGAATTAATTTAAAGCATTTTGTTAATTTAAATGTGAAAAGTGCAATAGAAATACAGTATACTAAAGTTCACTTGTGAAATTAACTAATACTTTACCAGTCAAAACTGCTAACAGCACTTCGGACCACATTAAAAATTGTTGATATATTAATCATTTTAGACATCTTTAATAAGTTATGTTTCCATATATTTTCATATTTCAAAATAAATACTTAAGGTGTGACGAGTTAGCATTATTTCAACAACTTACACATTAAAACAAGGATTTTTCCCTTATTTGTTCTGCATTGGTGATTTAGTAATTTATGCTGGTTTTGTTGTATATCTACAGTGTGTTTAAAATCAATACGTAGTTAAATATTCGTGTTATTAGTCCGTATTCTCGGTATTAGATTAGCCTACCGGGTGAGCTAAAGGCTAAGCTAATTAGCATAAACTCACCTCGCCTCTTTCAGACCAATACGGGTCGAACGAGAGTTTTCCCTTCGGTGAGTTTTTTAAGGCCTCTAGTGTTTCCCATCGTAGGTTTTCGGCGTGCATGTCGACAGAAACATAAACACAACCAAAATCTAAAAAAAAATACAGGAGCCGGTGCTAAGTTTTGAACCGCCACATGTGGTTACATTGATTACAATCCGACGAGAAACGGTGTAGACGATCTAAGGTTCCGCTGTAACAACCGGCATTTTAGTACAAGAATAAAAACCCAAAATGAAGCACAATACATTAAAAAAAGGAGAGAAAAAAAAAATTAAAACACAATTATAAAGGAAGTTAATTAAATAATTTACAAATGTGCTAACAGTCATTTATCAAGTCACAAGTGTCTAAAACTATTTTTGCTGCGTCCTCCAAATACATTTTTCAGTACAGTATTATATATTATCCACTGAATTTTGCATTTTTTAGTCAAAACCTCGTATTTTCACATATTTCATTGTCTGATCGTGTAGCTGTTCGTTAAATTTTAGAGTAAATTCCAAGGTTACTACATCAAAGCAGAGAAAAGTGACGAAAAAATTACTTTTTCACTAAAATATATCATAAACTGAACATGAAAATAAACCATTTATCAAACTACACAGGTTTTACTGGTCAATCAATGTTGCAGAGGATGTTTCCACATTCACCGAGTCATTTCTGATGATCACAACAAGATGACAAACTGCATTTTACCTGAATTATTTATGGATTAATGGATCAATATATAAGATCAGCATCTGCTTTGGTCACCAGCAGCTGTGTAGATCTTCAAAGGTTAAATAAAAGACCAAGATTATTCCACTGTTCAAACCATCAAAAACCAAAAGAGCTGCCAGTTTATTCATTCTGCAGCTTTTTATTTAGTATTCATTGTTTTCACTCACACATTTAGACTTAACTTCATGGTTTTCATATATAAACAGAAATTAAATGAACATTTCGTTAGTTCACCAAATAAAATGATAAAGACGTCTGATTGTCATCTAGTTAGAAATAAATGTTTAAATTATATCTTTGAAGACTTTATTCAGCTGCTTAAACAAACTGAACCAGATAAAGGTGGAGTTAAAAATTTATGGTATGATTATTTCTAATTCATGCACAGGTTTTTAGTGAGTGTTTGTGTTTATTAAATCACAATTAGTTAAAAGTCAGATGAAGGAAACTGAAACTGAACTGTGCAGGACGGTGCTTTATTAAAAAGTACATAAATACATTTGAACAGGCTAAAAACATTTAATTTACAAAGGACTTGAATTCATTTCACAGACGATATAAAAGACGAATACAAAGACTAAAAAATAAATGTCACATTGTTGTTTTCTTTGGGAATGGACAGATGCAGATTAAACCAGCTTTAACTGGTGAGTAAAGAGTCACCGAACACGTTTCCGTATGACGTTTTCAAAAAGTGGACGTAGTTCTGCAGAGAGCGGTTGGTGGAGTCCGACTGCTCCAGTCTGTCCTTCAGGTTTGCAGCTGAGTCTGGAAACGACGCTCCATCTGTGACACAACACACACAAGAAGTCATCAACATCTCAGAACCAAAGCCTGCACTTCTAACTGTTAAGATCTACTCTGTTTAAAAATTACCACTGTAAATACTATGCATAATATTTTCTTTTAGCACTATTTTGGCTTGTTATGTGACTTCTGTAACTCGTTTCTTTGTTTTGTTTTTTTGTTTTATCTGCCTGTTCTGCTGCCTCTTGGACTGGTGGCCAGTGGAAATGTGAACTGGTTCTTAACTGACCTGACTTGGTAAAATAAAGGTTCAATGAAATAAAATAAAATAAAATAAATACATACATACATCACTGAATTATTACTAGACTTCAGTAGAATTGTTCTGTCTGTATTTACTGTTGAATTCAGAGGTTTGTGTTTAGTTTTTGGGTCAGTCCACCTCAGATCACCAGTTAAATGACATTTTTAAACCTCACCTCCTCTGATTTTTATGAACTTTGGCATATACGTAATTAATAGACCGAAAAGACAAAATTTCAAATTTTACCTTTACCACAGCTGGACAAGGTACATGTAGGCTCTGTATGCACATCTTCTGCACTCTCAATACAAAGAATTTACTAGGAATCTGAAGGTAGGCCTATATTCTATCCAAATTTGCTCAAGTATAAAAAGAAAACCCCTCTAATTTTTTTATATGTTGTAGTTGACACAAAAGGCTACATTTTTCATAACGGCATCAAAGAGGTCAGGCGTGTCCTGCAGTGTCAATTTCAAGGTCAAAATATAAATCAAAAGGTCCTCCATGTCAAAAGTACCCAAATATACAAAAGAATGCTAGATTTAGATTCCCTATTGTCTCCCCTTTACAGAAAAAACAAGCTTTTTAAAATCAAACCAGTAGTTGCTGAGTTACAGCACTTTGAAATTCGGCTGACATGGCCTTTTTTGCCAAAAAGTGAAAAAATGAAATCGCCACATCTCGAAAACTGTTCGACAAAGCTACAACTTTAAATTTCAGCTTTCTGGCCATGAATTACCATACACCAAATTTCATCTAAACTGGAGGAGTTGGGGTTTGACTCATTGGGTGACTGTCCCTGTTCCGCTGTTCTAACAGACGAACTAGTGGATTTTTTTTTTTTTTTTTTTGATTTACGGCATCATAACCTCGTCTTTGTTTCGTCGCATTTGGCTCAGTTCGGTTCTGGCTCGGCTCAGCTGACTCTGCAGGTCCAAGGCCTTGGACTGGACGTTCTCTCTTTGGCCAGGACCCTCTGCATGCCCTCCTCCACCTGCAGGACAAAGGTCAAAGGTGATGCGGTTTAGACTCAGGGTTCATACACATTTTTCAAGGTCAAATTCAAATGCTGCTAATCATCAGATTAACAGCCTTGAAAACGTTTTTATTTCCTAGTTTTCATCATTTTCTGATACTGGTTTGTTAAATACATATTTCTTTGCTTCTAAAGATAAACTCATGGTGCCCATCTGAGTGGACATTTATGGAACTCCATGAAAAAAAGGCTCATTAAAAAAAAAAAAAAAAAAAAAATCAACTATTGTTTTGCTTTAAGAGGAATAAAAACACTCAGGAAAAAAAATCTGGACTAAGGTTCTCACATTTCATGCATGAAAGGGTTAAAACTAAATACTAAAGATAAAAAACATTAGGAAAATGAAGACAGTAAAAGTCACATGACAGAAAAAATAAAAAAAGATAAAGTAAAAGGAGGTAAGAGTTGATAAAAGACCAGAACAGAAAGAACACAAAGGAAAACAAAGGAAAAAGAAGCAGATTCAGAACAAAAACCTACTGAGTACAAATACTACAGACCACAAAAAAAAAAAAACATTTACCTCAAAGAATTTTTCTCTGATATTGGTTTGATAAACTCATATTTCTTTGCATCTGAAGTTAAACTCATGGTGTCCAGCTGAGTGGACATTTATGGAACTCCATGAAAAATAGGTTCATAAAAAAATTAATTGCATTGTTTTTTTTTAACACCTAATAAAGGAATAATAAAGGATGATAATAATAATAAAGGATGAATAAAAACACTCATAATTCATGCATGAAAGGCTTAAGTATTTTAGAAGTGAGCGTGTGCAGAAGGTGGGCTTTCACTGTGTATGTGGCTCCACCCACAGGACTGGCCTTTGTGTTTTGTACATGCAGCTTTCATTCACACCTGTCTGTTAGCGTCGTCCACACTCTGCTGCAGCTGTCTGGACACCACGCTGCATTCCAGGGTCTTCTCCTCCAGCTGCTGCTGAAGTCTACAGCTGTTGGCTTCAGTCACGGTCAGAGCCTGAGTCAGGTCTTTGTTCTCAGCCTTTACGTCCTCCAGCTTCCTGCAAAAACAAAATAAACAGAAAAAAAAAAATGTGTTGTGAGCTCATCATTAAGAGGCGGGTTCATGAAGTGTCTGCTGTCGTCACCTTTCCAGCTGCTGAACTTTCTTGTTGAGGCTGTTGTTCTCCTCCTGCAGCAGCAGGTTCTTCTGCTGAAATATCTCCAGCTGAGCGCCTTGCTGTTCCACCTGAAACAGAATTAACGATGAATTTCAGTCTCTAAAGTAACTGTGTGTGCTTCTTGATAAAGGATGCTTTGCTGGAACATACGTACAACAGATCTGCTGCTCCTTTAAGTCCTCTGAGCTCCTCAGACTGAGCTCCCTAACCACCTGCTCATCAGAGCTACGTATTTTCCAAACTAACTGCTCGAACTGTTTTTCTAAAATCTCGTACCCCACCTTTAAACAGGAAGGAGCTGGCTCGTCTACAGTTTGTCCAGAACTCTGCTTCGAGGCTTCTGACCCGCACCAACAGTAGAGCCCACATCACCTGTTCTTACATCTGCCCATTGGTTCCCTGTTCTCTGTCGTTTTCCTTTTATAATTCTGGTGTGAACCTTCCGTGCTTTACACGTCCAGGCCCCAGCATACGTTACTGCTCTGATCCAGACCTACGGCTCAGCTCGCACACCGAGGTCTTCAGGCAGGACCTGCTGATGGACCTTCACACCTGTTTTAGATCGAGAGGTGACAGGTCTTTTAAAGCCGAGGTCTTTGGAATGACCTCCCTTTGCACCTACGGTCCAGACTCTGGAGAGACTTTTCAAAAACACCTCAAGACACTCTTGTTAAGCAGGTGTTTTATTTTCTAACTGACTCAGGGCTGCCACAAACTGACTGCACTTCATGTATTTATCGTCTTTTAGTTACCTCCGCCAAGGAGGTTATGTTTTTGCCAGGGTTTGTTTGTTTGTTTGTCTGTCCGTTAGTGTGCAACATAACTCAAAAAGTTATGGACAGATTTTGATGAAATTTTCAGGGTTTGTTGGAAATGGGATAAGGAAGAAATGATTAAATTTTGGTGGTGATCGGGGGTGGGGGGGCCCACGGGGGGGGCCACTGATCAGCCTTGGCGGAGGTCTGCGCTCTCCGAGTGCTTCTAGTTGTATTTTGAATTGTATTTTAATTGTGTTTTGCACTGTAAAGCACTTTATGACTGTCTGTGAAAAGTGCTCTACAAACTAGAAGCACTCGAGAGCGCAGACCTCCACCAAGGCTGATCAGTGGGTCCCCCCGTGGGCCCCCCCACCCCCGATCACCCCCAAAAGTTAATCATTTCTTCCTTATCCCATTTCCAACAAACCCTGAAAATTTCATCAAAATCTGTCCATAACTTTTTGAGTTATGTTGCACACTAACAGACAGACAAACCCTGGCAAAAACATAACCTCCTTGGTGGAGGTAATAAAATCTACTTCCTTACTTACGTAGCTGAACCACTGCTGAAGAGGCCTAAAACTCAAATACTGAAGTCTGTGACACTACTGGCCCGATGCCTAATTCTGTTAAACTGGAAAAACAAAAATCCTCTGACTCATCAGGCTCTGCTGAAAGACATTATGCAACACTTACAATTGGAGAAAATCAAATTTTCACTATAAGACAATGTAAAGTTATTTTATTCCATTCGGCAGCCCTTTATAGATTACTTTAATATTAAGTATGTAGGCAGGACCCCCCCCCCCACACACCACCTTTTTTTATGTGTGTGTGCACATGTGAGTGCAGGTGTAGTGTTCTTGTTCTGACATCACATATATTGGATACTACATATGACTTTTTTTTATATTGTCAACGTTCAAATCTCAATAAAAAGAGTGAAAAAAAAAAAAACAAACTCAAATATTGCTCAGAATCAATAAAAGTTCAGAGCTGAAATAGCTTAGAAAGTAGAAAAAAATGTTCAAGTAAAAATTAAAGTTGAAAGAGAAGCTGAAGTAGCTTAAAGCAGAAATATTGTTTAAATGAAAAATTCCAGATGACAGAGGAGCTGAAACGGCTGAAAAGGCTCAGCTGAAGCTTTGCTGGGACACAGCTGAAGCACTGCTGAAGTACAAGTGAAGCTGAAAAGGCTTAAATCTGAAATGCTGCTGAAGTGAAAGAATAAAAGTTCAATGAGGAGTTGAAATAGCTTAAAGTAGAAAAACTGTTAAAGTAGAACATTAACTCAGCAGGTTCTTCTGCTGAAACTTCTCCAGCTGAAGCTCTTGCTGTTGCACCTGCACAGAAACGTCTCTAATAAACAGTGGATCAGTGGAGGGTGGACGGTTGAATCACCAGTAAAAGCAGGTTCCTACAGATTCAGACGTGTTAGAGTTTCAGTTCAGAAACATTCAAAGTCTTTGTAATGACATCAAGGACCAAGAAACATGAACCTTTCAGGATGTGGGATCATAAAGTGGGCTCATTCAGATGAAGATTTGGACCAAAACACGGTCTGGTATGGCGCCACCTGGTGGTGAAAACAAGAACGGCCTGGTGGTGAAATCCTTCTGGTAGTATTAACCCATAAAGACCCACAGCTACTTTTGTTCTAGTTTCCCTCTATTTAACCTTTCATAAGTAATTTATCACCAGACATTATCATATCAGTCTCTGTATTTTGCATTTTTCAGTGTAAATCATGAATTTTCCTATATTTAATTTAAAACAGAAAACTAATGAAAAAACATGAAAACTAAGTAAATTCAAAGATTACTATAATAAAAAAGAGCAAACTGAAGAAAAAGTGACTTTTCTCAGCACAGATATCGTTAACTGATCATAAACCCAGTGTGTCCATCCGCTGTCACTTCCAGCTCCATGGGTTTTACTGGTGAATCAATGTGGACGGTGTTTCCACGGTAACTACGGGGGCTCTGAACGTCCAAATGGGTCATATCTGATGACCGTGAAAAGATGAAGAACTGTATTTTACACCAGTTATTTCCATGTATTGATCGGATTAGTGGATCAACAGGTATTAAACAGTTTAGATCAGTAGATGGTTTTGATCGCTGGTTGATGTTTGGGTCTTTATGTGTTCAACTTTCCAGTTTCAAGAGTCAAGGACTGGTTTTGTGCAGACAGAGTTCATTAAATCTCACATTATTTGATTAAAAAACTAAGAAAATGACTGGTGTAGAACCAGCTGTTCCCTGGCTGTGCTGGTTCTTGCCTTGTGTCTGACTTCGGACAGGGCGGAGCTGCTCTCCAGGCTCCTCCTCTCGTACCCTTGCGCCTCCTGCTGGGCGTCTCGGAGCTGCTGTTCGCTCCTCCTCAGTCTGTCCGGCAGCGCCTCCAGCTCCCGGATCCGGCCCAGCAGCTCCCTCCTCAGCTGCTCCTTCTCCCGCTCCAGGCTCACCTTCAGGTCCCGCGCCTCCTTCTGCGTCTCCTCCAGCTTCAGACAGAACTCCTCCGCCTCCAGACGAGCCTGTCGGACCTGCACATGGGGGGGGGGGGGGGGGGGGGGGGGGGGGGGGGGGGGGGGGGGCTACACTGATACATGTCATTATTACAGTTTTACTGGGTCTCTAGTTTTTATTCTGTCCACATTCTCACTTAAAACACTTACTACTTTAACTACTTCCCTCTAATATTATTTATTTATTTTATTTGTTTATTTTTTTCTGTTTAAGAACTTCCACGCTTTGTAGCATTTTTGATACTTTTCATTTATGTAGAAAAGCCCTGTTTGTTAACATTTTGCAACATTGCATGATTGTCGTGTACCAAGTGAAAACTCCAATAAGAACTTGAAATATTAAAAACACTTACAAAATGTTTTAACCCTCCAGTCTCCAGGTGAGCATATTATGCACACTTTACACTTTATGTTATTAAAGGTCATATTATTTTTCACAATTTGTTTTAGGTCAGAAATTAAAGTTGTTAAGTTTTGAAATTTTTTTGAAATTCTGACCCAGCCACTAAAGTTAGCACCTTTTTCAAAGTGAGTAAAAAAAGCACATGGACATGTTTTAACATTTAACATTTGATCTAGAACAAAAAAAAAATAACACATTTCATACAGTTTGTTTATATCTTTTTTTTTGTAGTTCATCAACTTGAGCCATAAACAGAAATGCCAAGTACTCAATAACTCATATTTCCAACCCTTTAAATACCATGTTTGTAATGGAAACAAAGCTGATTTTTGATACAGAAACACAAAAATCATTTTGTTTATTTTTTTCCAGAATAATACATAAAATTGGATTGGATTTTTTTTTTTTTCATCCTGGCACATGTCATATATGAAATTATTAGTTTTTTTCCTACACTCCATTCATGCAGGACTAGTACAACCTGAGGAACTCTGTGATTTACAGATGAATCTCCACGTCTGTGTTTTGTGTAGAACGTTCACACAGGACAAGTGTTTTTTTTACACACATGTACAGAAATTATCCCCTGATTGTAACATCCAGGCTAATTATTAACAGGCTAGTACATACAGAGAACTGTTGAGCCTACTGAAAGATGATTAAATGTTCTGGAGCGCACAATGTCATGTTGTTCATCTCATGCATTTTTCCACATTTTTCATTTAAATGCGCTGAGACAACAACCTCATTACCATGGGTCAACAGGTTATATTTGTTCTGTGAAAACAGAGCTTCTGTGTCAGTTTTTCACTCA
>NW_021941660.1:25000-40000 GCF_902148855.1 Sphaeramia orbicularis
CTTTTTTGCAGAATGTGAACTGACAGAACTGGGATTAGATTTTTCTTGTTTGTTCGAACTACCTTTCAGGGAAAAGTGCAATACTAATGTTCAAAATACATTTAGTAATATTAAAATTTATTTATTTTCTATTTGATTTGTAGCAGCAGAATTATATTATCCTGTTTACTACTTCTATTGTCTCCAAAAACTGGGGGAAAAATGTTTAAAAATTCATAAATGCATTAATTGACATTTTGAGGGGTTTTCTTTCTTCCCATACTGAACCGAAAAAAAACGCGTGGCTTTGAAAACCAAAAACGTACCGAACCGAAAATTTTGTGTACCATTACAGGCCTATAATCTATACTGGGGGGTCAAACATAAGGCCCGTGGGTCGAAACTGTCTTGGTAAGAGTCCAGTCCGGCCCGTGGGATGAATTTGTTAAATGCAAAAATCACACTGAAAATTTACAACCATGGGTGTCAGAATCATTTTAGTTCAGGTTCCACATACAGAGCATATGATTTTAAGTGGTCAGAGCAGTAAAATAACACCAAACTAACCTATAAATGTGACAACTCTTAGTGTAAAAATTACATGAATACGTTTACATTTACAAACCATAAACAAATGTGAATAACCGGTACAAATATGAACAACATGTAACATTTTAAGATAAATAAGTGTAATTGTACCAATATTCTGCCTGTTACTAAAATGTTCTGTATATTTGTAGATCCACTGTGTTTTAATGTACATGTATAAATGATAAACTGAGGCAGAACACTGTTAAAATTGCACTTTTTTTTTAAAAGAAATTTCTTTGATTGATTTTTTGATTTAGTGATTATTTTGGAACATGCAATGAAATTTAACATATATGGAACAAGCAAAACATGCATATGATACAAATATCAACAATCATGACAATCTTAAACAGAAGAACAGCAGAATAGTTCCATTCACATGCCTGAAAATGGAACTATTGGTTGTTCATGTTGTTCACATTTTAAACAGGATACTTTGTACATGTAAACGTTTTCATGCTGTAATTATAATTGTTTGTTATTCTTTTACTTTACTGGTTTACTGGTCCTTCAGATGGTCTTGGACTGTCTGTGTCCTCTGAACTAAACTGGGTCTGACAGTCCTGGTCTACATGAACGTGTGGTTTCCAGTCTTACCTTCAGTCTCTGGTTGTCCAGCCGGGCAGAGCCGTTCTCGGCGCTGAGACGCTGAATCTGATCGCGGAGTTCCTCCCGCTCCGTCCGACTCCTCTCCTCGGTCGAGTGAAGCTGAGAGACGAGCTCCGACAGCCGCCTGTGGACAACGACACTCATTCATTCTGATCTGAATAAACTATAAGTGAGTCGTCAGGATAAAGACAAATGATTTTTTTTTTTTTTTGCGATAAGCTTTCCACACTGAAGTTACAACGTTTCACTTAATATTAACATTAAACTAGAACATAAAAACCTGCAACACTATTGCAGATGACACATTATGTAGCAATATTTCTGGATTCATATAATGTCATAAACTTAATCATTTAAAGCATGCATTATCTTATATCATATTACATTAGATTACATTACACTACATTACATTAGATTATATTACATTAGATTACATGAGATTACATTATGTTAGATTACATTAGACTAGATTAGATTAGATTACACTAGATTACTTTAGATTATATTAGGTTATATTACACTAGATTACATTAGATTATATTATGTTAGATTACATTAGACTAGATTACATTAGGTTAGATTACACTAGATTACATTATATTAGATTACACTAGATTACATATTATATTAGATTATTAGATTAGATTACATTATATGGTTAGATTATATAGATTATATTAGATTACATTAGATTACACTAGATTACATTACATTCATTAAATTACATTACATTACGTTAGATTAGATTAGATAACACTAGATTACATTAGATTAGATTTGATTAAATTACATTACATTACGTTAGATCAAGTTAGATTTAGATTAGATTACACTAGATCACATTAGATTAGATTAGATTAGATTAGATTAGATTAGATTACATTAGATCAAATTAGATTAGATTAGATAGTAATTTTTTTGATCCTGTGGGCAGGGCTCTCTGAGGTTGAGGTTCCAATAGCAGCACACACACAAGATCACACACAAGAAATACCACAAGAAAATAGCAAAACAATAACTGTAAAAAAAAAAAAGAAAAGAAAAGAAAAAAAGTATTGAAATAGACAATTCCACATTGTAAAGTACTAGTAAAAAGAACAAGTAGTAAATGGCAATAATAATACAATGTGCTTATTTTAATGCACAACCATGTGAATAATGGAATAATTGGGCTGTCAAAATTAACGCGATAATGCATATTAATCCATCATCGTGATTAATGTGATTAAAAATGTTCATGGTTTGACAGCACTAATGAATAAACACACGTATGGTGGATGTTTCCCATGGATGTGCTGCTGTTTGTCTGACTCCACTCACTGTTTGAGAGCAGACACCTCGTCCTCATCTGTCCTCGAGCTGCCGCCTCCTTCGAATGACGGAGACACCAGTCGCTGGACGTGGACAGAGCCTGGGCCAACTGGGACTCCTGTCAACACACACATATGAGCAGAGGTGGTGGTGACACACACATCCAGTACCTAAAAGGTGTGTGTGCAGGATCCCAAAAAAACTGTGGATGAAAGAGTCAGATAGCCCAGGGGTGTCACACTCATTTTAGTTCAGGGGCCACATTCCCCCCAATATGATCTGCAGTGGGCCGGACCAGTAAAATAATAACAGCGAAAAATGTAAATTTATATTATAAGAATGTTTACATCTACAAAGTTTCTGTAAAAATCCGAATAAATTGAACAACTTGAAATGTCTTAAGAAAAAAAAGTGTAATTTTAATAATATTCTGCCTCAGTTTATCAGTTTATCATTTACACATGTGCGTTACAGCTTACACTAGAATAGAATAGAATAGAATAGAATAGAATAGAATAGAATAGAATAGAGACTTTATTTGCCATTTGCACAGATACATAGCAGTATAGGCACATTGGAATTCTTGTGCATTTCCCCGAGTCAGAAAAAGAGTTAGAAAAAGATGAAGATATGAAAAAAAAGACAGATACAAAACAAAAAACACAGCTAAAACATATAAAACTAGAAGCACTCGGAGAGCGCAGACCTCCGCCAAGGCTGATCAGTGGCCCCCCCCACGGGCCCCCCCACCCCCGATCACCACCAAAATTTAATCATTTCTTCCTTATCCCATTTCCAACAAACCCTGAAAATTTCATCCAAATCTGTCCATAACTTTTTGAGTTATGTTGCACACTAACGGACAGACAAACAGACAGACAAACAAACAAACAAACCCTGGCAAAAACATAACCTCCTTGGCGGAGGTAAAAAAAACAGTTAATGCACATACAAGCACAAATACACATTTGTAAAATAGAGTATTATTAAAAAAAAAAAAAAAAAAGAGTAATAGATTATGTGGTGAAAGTAAAACCAATCATTTTCATATATTTTGGGACCGCCCTTATATTGTGCCTTTTGGCAGAATTTGAAGAAAAGCATGGAGAAAATTTTCAAAATCCAATTTCCATTCACATTTGAATCTATATACTTGGGAAGAGAACCAGGGAGAACACATTCACAGGACAGATATCTATTCAGAATATTGTCGGTAGCAGGAAAAAAGGCATCACTAGGAAGTGGCTAAAAAAGGATGGACCAAAAATGGAGGATTGGATGGAGGTTAGAGATGACATCTATAGGATGGAGAAGTTGACTTTCTCTGTCAGACTGGATTCAGACAAATTCACAAAGTATTGGAAAAACTGGGTTGATTTATAAAACTAGTAAGAGCTGATTTTACTGGATAAGAGTAATGTGCATGTAGATCCATGTAAACCCTGGGTTCATGCTACATGTTAAATGTTCAATGTTCATCTTATACAAGGAAAAGAATGGAATGTGAAATGATGGGTTGCTTTGTATATTTTTACTATTGTCAGTGCTTCCCTGTATGAGTATGTTTTGTGGTTTGTTTGGTTTTTTTGTTTTTTTTTTAATATATTTTTTTTTCTTTACATACATAGAAGTCATGTAAATGATGTAAAATGCTAAGATGATGCTGACTGAAAATAATAATAAAAAGATAATTACAAAAAAAGAGTGATAATAATAAAAAAAAAATAAAATAATAATAACAATAATAATAATAATAATAATAATAATAATAATAATAAGAGTACTGAGAGAAAACTAGTTATTGCACATTTGAATTTAAAGTACTTGGAGGTAGAGCAGGTTACTGAACATTACAATTACAAATACACAGAACATTTAGTAACAGGCAGAATATTGGTAAAATTGCATTTACTGTGCTTCTCTTTAGACATTTTCAGGTTGTCCACATTTTTTGTAAAAGGATAGTTTGTTGATGTAAACATTTTCATGTAATTTTACTTTTTTTACACTAAAAAAAGAGAAGATTTGTAGTTGTCATTATTTATCAGTTATTATAATAGTATTTGACTGGTTCTGACCCATTTGAGATCATATTGATCTGTGTGTGTGGAACCTGAATTAAAATGATTTTGACACCATTGATTGTTATCTTCAGTGTATTTTTGCATTTCACACATTCATCCCACAGGCTGGATCGGACCCTTTGGTGGGCTGGATTTGGCCCCCGGGCCGCATGTTTGACACCTGTGAGATAACCTGTGAGCTCCCAAAAACGTTTTTATTCACCACAGTAGTGACGCTTCAGGCCACAGCCCTTCATCAGACGTGGGACAGATCATGACACACGGCTGTTTATACAGACAGGTGATGCAAATTACCTCATGTAATCAGTAACTTTTAAATAAGGATAAGTCTCTTCAAATACATAATAAATCATAAAAGCACAATAATCAAATTTCTTTAAATTAGTATAAATACAGTGATCAAGTTACTTTAAGTTCATGCAATTAAAATGAACTATACAGTGAAAGAAACTTGATCATTGTATTAGTATGAATTTGGTTTAATCTAAAGTAACTTGAACACTATTCTAATGTAAAGAAATTTGATTATTGTACTTATAAGGCAAGGCAGATTTATTTGTGTGACAATTCATACACAGGGCAATTCACAGTGCTTTAAAAAATGGAAAAGAGACAGATTAAAAACACACAATTACAATTAAAGCATAATCAATAAAACATAAATAATAATCAGTTAAAACAAAGTGAAAGAGAAGAGTACAGATAGAACCCTTTCAGTTCTTCTATGCACAGTTGAACAGAGCTGTATGAATTATCATGCATTTAAAGACACTTATCCTTATTTAAAAGTTACTGAAACACACACAACATCATTACTTATCAATTATTATTTAATTATTATTCCTACTTTATTATGTATTCTACTGGTACTTTCTAATGTGCAATTGCCTGTTTTCCCTACTGTTTTTATAGTTATTTTTATTAATAACATTTTCTTGTTTACATTTATAAACTATCCTTCAACAAAAAACGGGAACAAATATGAACAACATGAAACGTCTTAAGAGAAATAAGTGTAATTTTCATAATATTCTGCCTGTTACTAAATGTTTTGTGTATTTACAGATCCAGTGTGATTTATACGTTGTAATGTACATGTGTGAATGTTAAACTGAGGTATAATACTGTTAAAATTGCACTTATTCTCAGGTTATTCATGATTGTTTACATTCTTCTAGGTTAGGTATAGTTTGTAGATGTACAGGTTTTCATTTTGTAACGTCCCTGTTGTTATTTGTCTGGTTCTGATCCACTTTACATCGTATGGGGCTGACTGTAGAACCTGAGCTAACATCCGCTGGACGTCCCAGCTTTAGTGGCAGTACCTTCTCCTGGAGTTTCTCGGTCAGCTGCCTGGTGGACTCCTCCTGGTGTCTCCTCTCCACCTCCTCCTCCTCCTTCCGGCTCCTCAGACTCTGCAGCTCCTCCTGCTGATGCTCGTAGATCTGCTGCATCCTCTGACGAATTAACCACCAGGTAGAACAAGTCAAAGAACGATTCAGCCCATAAAGACCCACAGCTACTTCTAATCTCTCCATTTTTAACCAGTCTTAAGTGATTTATCACCTTTTATTATAATATTATCCTCTGTATTTTGTGTTTTTTCAGTGTAAATCATGTATTTTCCTATATTTCATTCACTGATCATGTAGATGTTCATTAAAGCTCAGATTAAATTTGAGGGTTATTATAACAAAAACAGAGAAAAGTGAAGGAAAAAGTGATTTTCAGCAAAGATATCAATAACTGAACAAAAAACAAGTCACTGATCCAACTCCATGGGTTTTACTGGTGAATCAGTGTTGTAGAAGATGACGCTGTTTCCACGGTAACTAACTCTGAACATCCAAAAGGGTCACTTATTTTGCAATTTTTTAAAAATCTTTTTGTTCATTTTTATTCTATTTATCTATTATGCTATTTGTTTTTGATCATTTTGTTACTCGTTTTATTTTTCTACATTTGTTTCCTCTTCTATTAGTTTTTCTTCAATTTTATTCAGTTTGTGGCTAATTTGGCCCGTGTAACTTATTATTTTGTTGATTTATTATTTTTTCGTTCATTTTATTGATCACGTGGCTGTTTTTGTTCATTTTGTTACTTATTTTATTCTTTTTTTAACTCATTTTTTTGTATTATTTGTTTGGTTTTTTTAATTCCTTTTTGTTCATTTTATTTATTATTTAATATAACAAAGTGTGTCCATCCACTGTCACGGTGAATCAATGTTGTAGAAGATGATGGTGTTTCCACGGTAACTACGGAGGCTCTGAATGTCCAAATATGGTCATATCTGATGACCATGAAAAGATAAAGAACTGTATTTTACATCAATTATTTCCATGTATTGATAGGATTAGTGGATCAGCAGGTATTAACAGTTTAGATCAGTAGATGGTTTTGGTTTCTGAGGGTTAACTGAATAATACAGGGTTCTGGATGGGATGAAATGATGAACTCTACTCATTTTTAAGTATTTACTCATTTTCTCCTCACTTTAGAACTATTTATTCAATTTTATGCCACATTTCAAGTTTCTGTTTGTTCTGTTTTTCTTCAATTTTCAAATATTTTGCTCATTTTGTAAGTTTTGCACATTTTATCCTATGAATGATTAAGGTAAAACTGTATTTTACACCAATTATTGACATGTATTGATAGGATTAGTGGATCATCAGGTGTTAAACAGTTTAGATCAGTAGATGGTTTGGTCACCAGTGGATGTTTGGGTCTTTTTTGGGTTAACAGAAATATATTTGAACCAGGAAAACAGGTGATACTTTTCCAAACTTCTCTGTTGAGACACAGAGTATAGCAGAAGAGTCTGAAGAACCCATCGATGACACAAATCGAAAACAGAATCCACCGATGGGGGTACAATTCTTTTTTCCTCTCAGATCACTTTAATTACATATACTGAAACGACCAAGTCCTTGAGCTTTAAAGGTTGGCGTTAGGTCCAGTTGTGAAGACTGATATGAACCCAACAGTCAGTCCATATGTGACTAGTGGTGTAAAAAAATATCGGTTCTGCAATTTATCGCGACATTTCATTTCACAATATTGTATCAATACTAAAAAGTACTGTATCGATATTTTAGTATTTATTCAAATGCAGATATTATGGAGGTTCATTTCTGGTTTTTTTTTTTTTTTTGTTTATATTTTATTTATCATTATTTAACACTGTTTATTAAATAATGTTAGTTCCTTTGTTGGGATCCCACAAAATAATGCTCTGATGTTAGTTCTGAACTAACAGAATATGAACATTTGAACAGGATCTTAAACTGTAATGTCTGCAAAACAGAATTTCAGATTTAACACAGGAACATTTTGTGATATAGCATCAGATCCTGTTGGGATCAAATAAAAATGTGTTTAGCATTTGTGCAGATTTCTGGTGTATTTAATTCTTCAAGAAAGAATAATTTAAAAAAACAAACAAAAAACTGGCTTTTTAACAGTATCATGATATATCGGGATATATCGTATCGTGATCCTAGTATTGTGATTTGTATTGTATTGCCAGATACACAGCCCTGTTTGTGACAGTGAAGGTGTTGTGTGTTGGGGTCTCTGCAGACCTGGATCTGCGCTGTGAGCTGGGTCTTTTCGGCGTCGGCTCGGCTCAGCTGAGACTCCAGATGGTGACGGGTCGACTCCAGAAGCTTTGAAAGCTCCTCTGTGGTCCTGACGGTTTCCTGCATCAGCAGAAGGTAAACGGGGGTTTTATTTACAGGTACGACTGCAACGATCTGTCACCGTTCAACTGAAGTCATGCCCTTTATGTTCAACGGCATCAAAGTGTATGACGTACTTTATAATTACATTCTCTCTTACAGTTGTGTCTTCTGTCATTTCAGGCATTTCCTTTTAATATTTAGTAAATTCAACCACTTGCATTGTACTTTTCACTCATTTCTTATACATATATTTTTTTTACCTGTTTTTGTCTAACTAACATTTAGTTTAGTACTTTATTTCAAGTAAACTGTATTAACATTTTTATTACCCCCAAGGCAAGGGGTACTGGTTTTGGTTCAGTTTGTTTGTTTCTTTCTTTCTTCGTTAACACTTTAGCTGCAAAACTATTGGTTGAATTCATACCAAATTTGGTTTGTAAGTTGCCAGTGACCAGAATAGATGTGGTTATATTTTGGGAACTAGGTCATAATAAGTTACAGATCACAGCGGATATAAACACACAAAACATTTAGTAACAGGCAGAATATTCGTAAAATTACATTTATTTTTCTTAAGACATTTCAGCTTGTTTTATTTTTTCGGGTTATTCATATTTTTTGGTTAAAGGATAGTTTGTAGAAGTAAACATTTTCATGTAATTTAACTTTTTTACACTAAAACAAAGAGAAGAATTTGGAGTTGTCATTATTTATAGGTTATTATGATAATAATTCACAGTTCGACCCACTTGAGAACAGATTGGGCTGAATGTGGAACCTGAAGTAAAATGATTATTAATATCTTTGGTCAAATTTTGGAGTTTCACAAATTCATCCCACAGGCTGGACTGGACCCTTCGGCATGTTTGACACCTGTGGTCTAAAACACTGGTCCCCAACCCCCGGTCCCCAGACCGGTACCGGTCAGTGGATCATTGGTACCGGGCCGCAAAGAAAAAAGATTGTGGTTAATATTAAAGCAATTTTTTCCATTAGTCTTGTGGAGATTTTATTTTGAAAGGTGACCGTTTCTGCCCTCGCCTCGCAACCACTCCATTTCGTGAATCAGTAGAAACACAAGCTAAAGAAATGAGCCAAAAACAAAATTCACTGGAGAACTTTTTCGGGAAGAAACGAAGAAATGATGAGTCTGCAGAAGGGTGACAGACTGCCTGCAAACAGAAAGCTGCATTTAGAAGGAAATATGAGGATTCCTGCCTCAGTTCCAGGTTCATCTCAACAGGTGACACACAAGCACCTCCAAACTGCTCCGACACATCCATCCATGTTTGAGACAACTTCAAACCTCTGTGCATTCTGGATTCAAGTCACAGCAGAATAGGAGGATATCGCCACAAAAGCCCTGAAAGTCCTTCTTCTGTTTCCAACCTCATATGTTTGTGTGTCTGGGTTTTCTACGATGAGTAGACTGGATCTGCGGAACACACCTGGACTGTGTGTCTCCCATCAGCCCCAGATGGGACCGTCTAGTTGCAGGGAAACCAGTCCAGGGTTCCACTGGTTCTGCATTAGGGTGAGTAGATATTCTACTGTAGAATCAGTGGAATTGTCTGATGTACAGTGGAAGTGTTTCAGATCACATGCTCTGAACTGACACAGGTTTTTGTTATTGGAACGCCTGCACCTCTACCGGTCTGTGGAAAATTTTCATGCATGAAACCGGTCCGTAGTACAAAAAAGGTTGGGAACCACTGGTCTAAAATTAGGACTTAAAGGAGTGATATTTTGCTTTTTTTTTTTTTTTTTTTAATGGAATTCTTTTTTTCCCACATTTTCCCACATTTCCCTGTGGTCTCCATAAACTGTAAATGCTCTGCTTGGCTCTGAATTCTTCATTCATTCAACTCCACAGGTCCATCTTCAACCCTATTTCTGAGTAACGACACCAGAAAGGTGGTTTGGAGTGCTGGCCCTTTAAATGCACAGGAGACACTTCAGGCCCCACCCCCTCCAAGGTTATTGGCTGTGCTGCTCTGTCCCGTCCAACCAACAACTGAACATTTGAGGTAATGGGCTCCGAGTTTGGACAGATTTTCAGTTTTTACTACAACCACTGATGACGACAAACAATTATGGAGAAATACTGGAGAAATGTTCGACTGAAGTCTGGACCTGATATGCAAATGTGGAGACGGAACTAGTTATAAAACATAAGATATTAAGCAGGAATTCAAACCGGTTGTAGAAATCCACTAGATTTTTGCCCAAATGAATCTAAAGATAGTTTTGCAGCAGCTGGAGGGTTCAGATTCAAACTGTCTGAACTATTAGGGTCCAAATACACAAAGAAATGAACCACAGACTGAAAAGTGGGTTCAGACAAATATGAGCCCTTTAAATCCTCAGGTCATGAAGCACAAACCTTTTCGAAGTCCAAGTGCTCAGCAAGTTTGAAAGCCTCTTTCTCTTTGCTGCTGAGTTTGGCCAAAAGTCGCTGTAGGAGTAAAAAAAAACAAAAAAAACAAGAGAAATCAGATGGCAAATCAGATGAATGATGACAGAAGTTATACCATTATTATTATTATTATCATTATTATTATTGATATTCATACAAAATAATAATTACTATATAGTGATATAAGGAATAGAAATTGGGGGTAGGAGTATATAAGTTTTTACTTCTTCCTACTCCTTTTCAAGCATGTATAATTTCATTTCATTTGTTTTATTTAATTATTATTATTATTATATTATTATTATTATTATTATATTATTGTTGTTTGTTGTTGTTTGTTTGTTTGTTGCTTATCAACCATTTATGTACCAGTACTTATATTTTGTTGGTTGATTTTTGTTTGATTTCACTGCCTAGATGTTCAAAAGAAAGATTTCATTCATTCATTCATTAAAACAGAAGACAAACACATGTATTACTCACAATGTTCTCTCGTCACTGTGGGACAGTCTCTTCATTAAAGCGTCCTTCTGCTGCGACCACACCAGGGATTCTCTCTGACAACAACACAATGACAGGTTTGATCTAGACCGGGCTGTCTGCTGTAGTTTTCTGCTTTCGTTCGTCCTGTGGGAGGGTCTGCGTCTGCTTTCTGTACCTCTTGCTCCGTCCATTCTCTGAGCAGCTCTCGAAGGCTGTGGTTCGTGCTGTCGAACATCTCCATCTTCTCCAGTAACAGGTTCTGCTGCCGTCCAAACGAAGCTGTCTGCAACTTTGACAGCCGCTTATCCTGCAAAACAATCCAGTCAAAAATACAGACAACGGAAAAGAATTCAGGAATCTGGGCGTTCCACTAGGCCGGTGGTTCTCAGACTTTTACAGTGGAGTTCCAACCCTGAAATAGACTTTTTTATCCACGTACTCCTAACTCTCGCTTCAGCATTTCTGATTGAAAAAAATTTGGCGAAAATTAGTTCCTGTGCCAAAGGTGTCTATTTATATTTACAACACTTTGTAAACAACATATATTTAACTGTAATATATGTTGTTTTACACTATTCTTTATTAGTCATTTTTTCTTTTTCTTTTCTACACACAAACAAAGACATAACAGTAGCATAATAAACATAATAACATAGCAAAACAAAACAAGCAGCATTCGGCAAAATTAAGTAATTGTTATTATTCAAAACAAGGTTAACAACTGGCACCTGTTATGTGGCATCAGTGAAGCCATGCAAATTCAGTCAAATTTGAGTAACTGCAATATATGTATTAAAAAAAATTGAGTAAATTTTGTGTGCAAATATAAACTGAAGTGTCCTCTTTCACGGATAAGAAAAATAAATAACTGGCGGATTAATTATAAATGAACCTTCATCAACAAAAATATAATTCTTAGCTACTCAAATAAACTCATTTTGAAAATATAAAATATAAATGTTCTTCAAATGTTACCAAAACGTCACAAGACGATGCGCAATAAAACTATTACATGAATGTATTTATTGTGTTTTATATTTCAGCTTTAATTATCATCATTATTTTGTATTAGATTAGATTACATTAGATAGATTAAATGAGATTACTTAGATTAGATTCCTTTTAACAGTCACTGCAAATAAATACGACAAAATTTTGAAGCACAAGGTAAAACCAGGACCATACCCGTATATTCAGTACAGATGACTTATTTAATGTATTTTTCCCAAAAACCTTCAAGTACCCTCCTGGGCTTCTTCTAAATACCCCTGGGGTACCCCAGTTTGGGAACCCCTGACCTACATCCCATGCTCAGCTTTCAAAAGCACATAGAACGGATGAGCTGCACTCTGAAATATTTCCTCATTATTTTGTTTTTTTTTTGTTTATTTTGAATTTAAAACAAAAAATAGCAAAGAAAAACTTAGAAAGAGGAAAAAAAACATATTTGAAAAGGAGCAGGACAAAGTACATTTATTTACCCCTGCCCCCCTCATCATATCTTTTTCTACTGGCCGCAAAGTCCCATGAAACTCCACAAAATAACTGCAAAATAAATACGACAAATATCAAAATAAACTCTGTCCAAGCCTCCACGAAACAAAAATATGAGAACCTGAGTCCAGATTTTTTTCCTGAGTGTTTTTATTCCTCTTTAGGCAAAACATTATTATTATTATTATTATTATTATCATTATTATTATCTATTTTATTCTATATTCTATTTTTAACTGTTGTCATGCTGCTGTACTACAGTTTCCCAGTTTGGAACCAATAAAGTCCACGCACCACATCTTTTTCTACTGGCCACAATGTCCCATGGCAGCTCCACAAAATAACTCTTAAATATGACACATATCAAATATTAACTCTGTCCAAACCTCCGCAAAATCTCTACTCTGTTTTAACGTTTCCTGTACATGGTCCCTGCCAAATAAACTAAACTAAAGGAAGCCAAACACCCACAGGAGAATGGAAATCCAACAGTAGGACTATTTTACAGACTTTTAAACAGATTTTTTAATAGTATGCACATGTTACTTTTTATGTCACACAACACTTTTTACATATTGAGATTGAATATTTAACTGGATTTATTTTTATACTATGTTCGAAAATCAATGACATTTCTATCTATCTATCTATCTATCTATCTATCTATCTATCTATCTATCTATCTATCTATCTATCTATCTATCATCTATCTAATTTCTTGTTGTGTATTTACCTTAGCGAGGCTGTCAACAGTTTCCTTCAGAGACGTCAGCTGATTGGCTACAGCCACGCCATCAATCTCTGCTTCTACCAACGCCCGCAGGAGCACGTCTTGTCCCTGGATTGATCTGCAGAGGTGGATCTGAAAGAGAAGGAGTCTGCCAGTGAACCTTACCTGAGCAGAAGGATGGAAATATGATGGCAGGATGGAAGCCTAAGAATAATAATAACATATCAACGCTTTAAATGGACAAAGTAGAGCCTTTAAACCAAAACAAACAAAAAAAAAAGTAACGTGATAAAATGATCTTTAGGGTTGAAAATGACCTGAACCTCTTGTGTTACTTGTGTTACTTCTAAGATCTAGAAGTACAAACTTTTCAAATTGTTACTTTTCGTTGTCTTTATTATCTCTTACTTCTTATGCGGCAGTGTTTTCATGTTCTCTGAGGAGGACGCTGAGGTTTCTGGACACTGAAATCCATTTCTTCTCCCGTCTCTTCAGTATCGCGCCGGTGTCCACTTTCTGATCGATGCTGCGTTCTGCTTCTCTGATCACCACAAACAACAACAACCGGTCAAACCCGGCTTTAGCCAAGAAACACATATGATTCTGTCTTTTAAGTGTACAATATAAACCATAAGAGAGTGAAGGCAAACCAGACAAATTCCAGTACATCTTCATATCAGTATGTTTAATACAGTGTTTTTCAACCTTGGGGTCGGGACCCCACGTGGGGGTCGCCTGGAATTCAAATGAGGTCGCCTGAAATTTCTAGTAATTTCATAAAAAAACAACACAAAAAAAATACTGATAAAAAATATATGGTGAGTTGACAGAGACAATCCCAATCCATAAAGGACATGACAAACTGTGAGTGGTGAAACTGCAGCACTGTGGTTCTGTTATCTGTCAAATGTTCATTGTGGTCAGTTTCAGATGCTGCAGCTCTTTCATAATTCACAGTTTTCAGGTCTTGTTTGTTCAGATTAATTGTCAGCCTTGCAAATCACAAGCTGGACTGACTGGACATATCCTGACCAAGAGAAATAAAATTCTCCCTTTGTGCAGTAATCTACACCTGGATTTACTGCCTCCGTCCATAATAATATACATTAAATAGACAAATGTCGTCTAAAGTTAATGTTTATTTGCACATAGTATAGCAAATGATTACATGATCAAAAACAAATTAATTTGAGCAAAAAATGTCTTTTCATTTTGAATGTCTGGGGTCGCCAGAAATTGTGACGTTAAAATGGGGTCAGGAGTAAAAAAAAAGCTTGGAAACCAATAGTTTAATATTTAAGAGAACAGTCAGATGTGACATTTGTTAGAAAAAAAATATATGCAGACAGATATTCACCAAAACTTTGTCTTTTAAGAAAGTCAGTTATAATGATTTATAATGTCAACGTATAATCTGCTATATTTACAATATTCAGTCTAATCCTATCTTGCGTCACTGGGCTCTGGTTTCCCAAGAACGGAAACTGATCAGAAATAGAATTATGGGCAAATGAATTAGTTTCCTTAAATACAATTAATGGGTGGTCTATCTCATAGTCCTGTGAAATGCTATACAAACTGCTGCTCTAAAAATGTAATTAATGGGGTAACTTGATT